>NC_041385.1:635945939-635958664 GCF_002162155.2 Triticum dicoccoides
AATAAAGATGACCCTCGGGCTCCGGAAACCAAGGGAAAAAGGGGTAGGTGAGGCAAATTGTAAAACCAAGGTTGGGCCTTGCTGGAGGAGTTTTATTCAAAGCGAACTGTCAAGGGGGTCCCATAAATCACCCAACCGCGTAAGGAACGCAAAATCCGGGAACATAACACCAGTATGACAGAAACTAGGGCGGCAAGAGTGGAACAAAACACCAGGCATAAGGCCGAGTCTTCCACCCTTTACCAAGTATATAGATGTATTAATAATATAAGAGATATTGTGATATCCCAACAAAAACCTGTCCACCATGGGGCAATCTTCAGCTTCACCTGCAACTAGCAACGCTATAAGAGGGCTGAGCAAAGCGGTAACATAGTCAAGCAATGGTTTGCTAGGAAGGGTGTCAAAGGTTAGAGGCTGACATGGCAATTTGGGAGGCTTGAAGAGCAAATGATAGGTAGCGCAGCATAGCGATAGAACGAAGCAACTAGCATAGCAATGATAGTACTGAGATCCAGGGTAGCGGTCATCTTGCCTGAAATCCCGCTAGGAAGAAGAACGAGTCCATGAAGAAGACAACCGGACGTAGTCGAACGAATCCTCACAACTCCGGAACGAAACCGAAGCTACCGAGAGAAGCAAACCGGAAAGAAGAAAACAACATGGTAAACCAACAAGCATAAGCATGGCATGATGCACAATCAAGTATGATGCATGTCCGGTTTAATGAGGCATGGCATGGCAAAGTGCAACAAACAATACTACAAGTTAAGTGGAGCTCAATATGCAACGAGTTGCATATTGACGAAACACCACATCAATTATTTAGTTCTCTCTCGTTTAGGTACACAACAATATTAAATGTTGTTAAACATGGCAAGAGGTGGAACAAAAGTAATCTAACTATTTAGGCAAGTTTAAATGAGGCCGGAACAACAAACAACAATTCTGGAAAATCCCCATATGCATATTTTAGATTCGGTACTGTTCTGCCCTAAACCATATTTTAAGGTTGTTAAACAGGAAAATAAAGTGGACCATGTTAAACTAGGCATTTTTCCACCCCATTTACATATAAATTTTATTAAAATTGGAGCTACGGTTATTTAGTTATGAATTAAAGCATTTTAGCATGGCATTTATGCAAATTAATTCAAACAACACATTTACACAATTTTAACATGGGTGAAAGTTGCAAATTATTAATCTACACAAAATTCTAAGCATTTTACATGTATAAATTATTTACAAAAGATGCATGGTTTGTGAGTAATTATATGCATGAAGTTCAAGGGTTTTTCTGTAAAATTTGTTAAACACTGGAATAATGCTAAATTCGCAGGACCAGGAAAAAAAACATATCAGGCCGAATTAGAGCTACAGGCCGAAACAGGACATGGGCGCGGGGGCTGCTCACCAGGCCTCATGGGCCGGCTCGGTGGGGAGAAGGCCAGGCAGGGGCGCTGGGCCTTGGAGGCTGCTGGCCCAGGCGCTGCAGGCGCGGTCAACGAAGGGGCGAGGCGGTCGTCGCTCGATCCCGAACTGCGCACGAAGCAGGGGAAGGAGAGGCTGGGCTCTGTCCTTGGCGCGGGCGGGACAGTAAGCAGGGCGAGGCGGTGCTGCTTGATCCCAGGATCGACGAGATGGGGACTGCAGGTGGCGGACGGCGGCGGGGAACAACGGGATGGGCGCGGGGAGGCGCCTGGTTCCAGATCCGGCTAGGGGAGGTGCGGATCGGATCTCCGAGCTGGGGGGGAACGAGCTACAAGGCCATGGCTGCAACTGTTGCCTGAAGAAAAAAGACAGAGAAGAAATCAGAGGGGAAACGCGGACGGGAAGAAGGGAGAGATGACAGGGAGATGGCAGGGGCACGACGGCCTGAGGCGAACCTGCTGGTCGCCAGCAGGAGTAGGCAACGCTGGAAACGGTGGGGAGGTCTACAGGGTAGAGGTCGTCGAGCTCGGAAGGGGTAGCGCCCATGGCCTCCTGGTGTTCCTACTGGAGCTGCTCGCCTGCGGGACGACGGCAAGGGCGGAGCAAGGCGAGGGCGTGGGCGACGAGGGACTGAAGCTGGAGGTCCAACGGGGCGGCACACGAAGTCAACCGAGGAGGCTGTCCATGGAGGCGCTGCGAAGACAACAGAGAGAGCGAGAGCAGCGTGAGAGAGAGAGAAACAGAAGCAGGAGGGAAAAGGGAGCAAGGCTCTCGGGGCACTCATCTGCTGGTTGGATTGGCCGACGACGGGGCTGTCGAGGCGCAGGCATGGGAGCTGCTGCTCCGACGGTGATGGACGGGAGGGGTGGCTCGGGAGGAGAGGTGGAGGTTGATTGGGTGGATCGGGCAGCGGAGATCCCGAGGGGGATTCAGCTAGCGGTGGCGTGAGACCGGAGGGATGGGACATCTCCCTAGATTTTAGGGTTAGTCTAGATTAGGTATGAGGTTGGGCTATAAATAGACAAAGGGGGGAAATTTGGGTCAACCGATCGGGATCAGACGGTCGAGAAAGAATAGACTAGGGGAGTCCAAAAGAGAAAACGAAGATATTTTGTAGATGTTAGGGGATGATCCGGACTCATTGGTCATGACCGCTCAGGTGGGGTTCAGGGGAGTTTCGGACGCGCGCACGAGGGGGCTGCGAGCTGGCAAGAGAGGCTAGGTGGTCACGGTCAAGAGGGAAGCGAAACCCTAATTGGTCTGGAACGGCCAAAAAAAGGAAGGGGGGACACGGCAACTACGAGCGGATACAAGTTTTATGAAAACGATGTCGATGCAATGCGAATGAGATGAGATGCATGACATGAATAAAATGCAAAACAAAAGACAAAAATCCAACCACGAAGGAAATATCATATCGCATCTCTGGAAAATGCAAGAGTCGGAGTTACGAATATGGAAAGTTGTATCCGGGGCGTTACAACACTCCACCACTACGAGAGGATCTCGTCCCGAGATCTAGGATGGCACCGGAGAGAAACGGAAGAGGAAGAGAATAGGTAAAACTAAGTTGCTTCTTCGACCAATGAGTGAAACCACGAACCTTGAGAGGTTGAACAAATTGAAAGAAACAAAACAATGGATATGACCAAGATTGCAAACAGTCCGTTAGAAAAGAGGAACAAGGAACATTACGAGAACTTGAAGGTTGCAAAGACATGAATGACGAGCACAATGGACAAGAAGGAATTGAAACCACTCTGGTTGAAACGAGATAAGAATGAATAAGAATGATATAATTTTGACAGCACTCCGACTGTAAATGGAAGAAATTGAACATGAACTTGACAAGATGAGAGGATACTTGATGAAATCAACAACACACTGCCTCCGGAACTATTGAAAAAATGGCACAAGGGGTAAGAAAATTTCAGACAGCACTCCGGTTGTGAAGGGGGGCAAAACTTGATAAGAAGAAAGAACTTGGATAAGCAAGAAAATAACATGATCTTGACAAAACGAGATGATGGGTCAACGAGAGCAACCTCACAAAGCCTCCGGAAGAAAGAATAGAAGATAGATCATTGGAATAACAGAATGGAGAAGGAAATGCCAACTTCTGCCACAAATGAGCTTGGAAAGCATCCTTGCAAAGAAGAATTGAACAGAGTTGTTGGAAAACCAACAACAAAAGGATATGATCCTCGTGGGCTTATGTAGACATCTCAAAACTTGAGGTGAAATTCTGCCACTACGGAACAAATAATATAATTGATAACACCGACGAGATGAATTTTTTTTCCACCAAGATGATAGAGAGATAACTTGAATCATTGATAAGCACCACAAAAGCAACAATCCTTAGGGAAGGCTTTAGGTGAAATATGACACAAGATAACTCCAACAATGAGGTTGATGGATTTAAAATACCTCATTCTTGACAACATGTGAATCACGAAACATGAATGGAAATCGTCAAGAATGATATAACACCATCTCACAAGATAAGGTAGGAATACTTGCACTTCGGATGCAAGATGAAGAATGCTTGAACTCCTCAAAACAAAACATGTGTTGGGCACCATGTTTATTTAGAGTATAGCTTGGCGGGTCATAACTTCATGAGAAATGTTGAAGAACAATAGAAGAATGAAAAGAATCCTTGATGAACCACCATGTAGAGCCTCAATGAAGAACTCCGGTAATAAAAGGATGATAAAAAGAAAGAGAAGTTGAAAAACACAAGGTGAAGCCTTGCAATGATTTAGATGGAGCTTCGCGATGATATAACCGAGAAAACTTGGAACTCCGGAAAAGGAAAAGATGAAACACTAGAACCGAGAATTACTTCATAATGAACAATCTCTGGAAGAAAAGAATTGAATCACCTCGAGGAAATAAGAATAAGATTTATTGTATGCTTATCCTTCATCAAATTAAATTGATGACAAGCAATGGATTTGGCATACTACTTATTCCCGTAGAAAGGATTTAGAGAGATATAGCGCAAACTTGAGAAGGTATTGATGGAACCACCGATGGGATTGGAAACAACGAATGAAATGATAACGAAGGAAGTGAAATCTTGAACGAACCACCGTAAGAATTAAAAATGAGAGTAGCAAAGGCACAATTCACCGGGAAGAATTGGAAAACGAATGAAGATACTTGAGGGGATTTAGATACAAGTGAACGAAGAGATCATGAGCTTATTAGAGAATACTTGAATGATGCACTGGTAGAATATGGAGAAGGAGAGTTAAAAGCTGAGAATGAATAAACCCGAAATGATGGCCTTCATAGGAATAAAATGGAAAGAACTCACGAAATGCCCTGGGTGGTAAGAAAAGAATTGTCACAATCAACAATAATTATGAGGATGGAATGAAGCTAGAACCATGAATCTTGAAGAGAATGGAGCAAGATTTAAGAGAAATCCTTCTTCGGTCTTCAAATGTTGAGAATGATGATGAGAACCACCATGACAATTGTTGAGGCACTCCGGAATGAAAATAGGAAAGGTTGAACCAGCGATGAAAAGAATTTGAAAGATCTTGGAGAAAGACATATGACTGATGATAACCCATTATTATGTCAAACTTTGAAAAGAATTTTAGAAGCTCCGGGAAAATTAGAAGAGTCAGGTAAGATCCTGGGAAAAGACCTATGGGTTAGGGCCCACTCAAGAGAAACACCGTTGAAACAATTTTAAAGAGAGATTGCACCGGTAGAATAAAATGACTAGAATGAGATAATAATCTCCAAATAGCTTGAACGGATTAAGAATGGAAACACAAATCTTCTGAGATATCTTCAACACTCTGGAACAAATGAATAGCAAGAGGTGAGTGATTGAGAGGTGCACCGGCATGAGAAAGCATTAGAAACGAGGAAATGAATATGATGAATATCGAAAGCTTGAATTGGATCCACCGGAGAAGAAACAACAATGAAGGATGATGAACTTGAAACTATTGAGCATCTTCATGGGAAATCACCAGATAAGAACATTGACGGAAAAGAATGGAGAGTCTTCCCATCAATAAAATGGATACCCGATTAAGAAATCTGAGTCCTTGAAGAAAAGGGTGGGAGGGTGCGGAAAAACAAAGACAACTTGGGATGAACAAAACAAACACCGTTGAGAAAACTTAGAATTGATCTTGCGGATGGGGAGAATGATGGGATCATCTCGAAGAGAAGCGCACCGGTTGGAAAAAAATTAACATGACAACCTCAATGATCAAGAAGGATCAGTATTCACATAGCAATATGAGAACACCGCTTGAAAGGTATGCAATCAACACTTGACATTGAAGCAACTCGAATACCACAACTCAAAACAAAACAAAGGATTGGCTTGTTGAATAAGCCAGAACAAATACATAGATAGAGATTTACCCAATCCCATATCATGCATCTGTCGGAAAGATATTCTAGGAGCTACTTGAATTCCCACCTATAAAACTCCCGAAACTTTCTGGTTATGCAATCTGGTGTTGGGGATACAGGGGAAGCAATATATCTCACCCAAACTAACAATCCCTACATCCAGCTGTATCCATCCGTCAACACATAACCAAGAAAACTTCGGAAATCGTGTACCTCAGCCTTCAAAAATCATCTGTTATATGAGTTATGGCAATACTCCCGAACTCCCCAATACTGGGTGACGTCGAGGTTATCTCACCAACAACTGCATAAAAGAGATTTTCGATGTCGGCAAAACTCAGGTATTCCAGAACTGCAACGATAAAATTGTGACGACAACACCTCGGAGCTCAACTTCCCGGGTCAATGCCACATAATAGACAGGAGGCACCAAGAACAATGTTCTCGTCACAAGAATATCGGAACGATCCCAAGAAACCCGTGTGATCCTAATTTTTTAGTGAAATTTGTGGAGAGGAAAGACAAAACATCTACGTCAGGAGTCCTCGCCAGAGCGACGAAGGGGGTTGAGGAGTAAAAAGAATCCTACTCTCCGATATAAATATAATCCTAAGACTCAAAACAGTTTTCTTCTAGACTCAACAACGACCAACAATCAAGGGGGCTCCTATGGTCGGTCGAGGCTCTGATTACCAACTTGTCACGCCCAATATGCTATACTATCCTAAAGAGACTCGAAGGTCCCACCAAGCATAGAACCGCATATTGAAACGCTTTTGCAAGGTGGATATAATTACATGAACATTACATAATAGATGGGGATACATACAAGAGGCATACAATGCCACACGAATACAACATCACAATACATAAGAGCATCATCTGACTACGGATGAAACACAAACAGAAACTCAAACGACATCCACCCTGCTAGCCCAGGCTGCCGACCTGGAACCTATCCCCTGATCGAAGAAGCAGAAGAAGAACTCAACGCAAGCAAGCATCGCTCTCGCGTCATGATCATCGCATAACCTGTACCTGAAACTGTTGTTGTAGTAATCTGTGAGCCACGAGGACTCAGCAATCCCATTACCATGGGTATCAAGACTAGCAAAGCTTAAAGGGAAAGGAAGGGGTAAAGTGGTGAGGTTGCAGCAGCGACTAAGCATGATATGGTGGCTAACATATGCAAATAAGAGCGAGAAGAGAGCAAGCAGAACGGTCGTGAAGCTAGCAATGATCAAGAAGTGATCCTGAACTCCTACTTACGTCAATCATAACCCAAAACCGTGTTCACTTCCCGGACTCCACCGAAAAGAGACCATCACGGCTACACACGCGGTTGATGCATTTTAATTCAGATCTGGTGTCAAGTTATCTACAACCGGACATTAACAAATTCCCATCTGCCTATAACCGCAGGCACGACTTTCGAAAGATTATACCCTGCAGGGGTGTCCCAACTTAGCCCATGATAAGCTCTCGCGATCAACGAAGGATATAGCTTCTCCCAGGAAGACCTGATCAGACTCGGAATCCCGGTTTACAAGACATTTCGACAATGGTAAAACAAGACCAGCAAAGCCGCCCGATGCGCCGACAATCCCGATAGGAGCTGCACATATCTTGTTGTCAGGGCAACACCGGATGAGCAATCCGTACAACTAAAACCAGACCTCAAGTTTCCCTGAGGAGGCGCTGCAAAGGGCTCTGGTTCGGACCAACACTTAGACAAGCACTGGCCCGGGGGGGGGGGCTAAAATAAAGATGACCCTCGGGCTCCAGAAACCCAAGGGAAAAAAGGGGTAGGTGAGGCAAATGGTAAAACCAAGGTTGGGCCTTGCTGGAAGAGTTTTATTCAAAGCAAACTGTCAAGGGGGTCCCATAAATCACCCAACCGCGTAAGGAACGCAAAATCCAGGAATATAACACCGGTATGACGGAAACTAGGGTGGCAAGAGTGGAACAAAACACCAGGCATAAGGCCGAGTCTTCCACCCTTTACCAAGTATATAGATGCATTAGTAATATAAGAGATATTGTGATATCCCAACAAAAACATGTCCACCATGGAGCAATCTTCAACTTCACCTGCAACTAGCAATGCTATAAGAGGGCTGAGCAAAGCGGTAACATAGCCAAGCAATGGTTTGCTAGGAAGGGTGTCAAAGGTTAGAGGCTGACATGGCAATTTGGGAGGCTTGAAGAGCAAATGATAGGTAGCGCAGCATAGCGATAGAACGAAGCAACTAGCATAGCAATGATAGTACTGAGATCCAGGGTAGCAGTCATCTTGCCTGAAATCCCGCTAGGAAGAAGAACGAGTCCATGAAGAAGACAATCGGACATAGTCGAACGAATCCTCACAACTCCGGAACGAAACCGAAGCTACCGAGAGAAGCAAACCGGAAAGAAGCAAACAACATGGTAAACCAACAAGCATAAGCATGGCATGATGCACAATCAAGTATGATGCATGTCCGTTTAACGAGGCATGGCATGGCAAAGTGCAACAAACAATACTACAAGTTAAGTGGAGCTCAATATGCAACGAGTTGCATATTGACGAAACACCACATCAATTATTTAGTTCTCTCTCGTTTAGGTACACAACAATATTAAATGTTGTTAAACATGGCAAGAGGTGGAACAAAAGTAATCTAACTATTTAGGCAAGTTTAAATGAGGCCGGAACAACAAACAACAATTCTGGAAAATCCCCATATGCATATTTTAGATTCGGTACTGTTCTGCCCTAAACCATATTTTAAGGTTGTTAAACAGGAAAATAAAGTGGACCATGTTAAACTAGGCATTTTTCACCCAATTTACATATAAAGTTTATTAAAATTGGAGCTACGGTTATTTAGTTATGAATTAAAGCATTTTAGCATGGCATTTATGCAAATTAATTCAAACAACACATTTACACAATTTTAACATGGGTGAAAGTTGCAAATTATTAATCTACACAAAATTCTAAGCATTTTACATGTATAAATTATTTACAAAAGATGCATGGTTTGTGAGTAATTATATGCATGAAGTTCAAGGGTTTTTCTGTAAAATCTGTTACACACTGGAATAATGCTAAATTCGCAGGACCAGGAAAAAAAAACATATCGGGCCGAATTAGAGCTACAGGCCAAAACAGGACATGGGCGCGGGGGCTGCTCACCAGGCCTCATGGGCCGGCTCGGTGGGGAGAAGGCCAGGCAGGGGCGCTGGGCCTTGGAGGCTGCTGGCCCAGGCGCTGCAGGCGCGGTCAACGAAGGGGCGAGGCGGTCATCGCTCGATCCCGAACTGCACACGAAGCAGGGGAAGGAGAGGCCGGGCTCTGTCCTTGGCGCGGGCCGGACAGTAAGCAGGGCGAGGCGGCGCTGCTTGATCCCAGGATCGACGAGATGGGGCCTGCAGGCGGCGGACGGCGGCGGGGAACAACGGGATGGGCGCGGGGAGGCGCCTGGTTCCAGATCCGGCTAGGGGAGGTGCGGATCGGATCTCCGAGCCGGGGGGGAACGAGCTACAAGGCCATGGCTGCAACTGTTGCCTGAAGAAAAAAGACAGAGAAGAAATCAGAGGGGAAACGCGGACGGGAAGAAGGAAGAGACGACAGGGAGATGGCAGGGGCACGACGGCCTGAGGCGAACCTACTGGTCACCAGCGGGATTAGGCAACGCTGGAAACGGTGGGGAGGTCTACAGGGTAGAGGTCGTCGAGCTCGAAAGGGGCAGCGCCCATGGCCTCCTGGTGTTCCTGCTGGAGCTGCTCGCCTGCGGGACGACGGTGAGGGCGGAGAAAGGCGAGGGCGTGGGCGACGAGGGACTGAAGCTGGAGGTCCAACGGGGCGGCGCACGAAGTCAACCGAGGAGGCTGTCCATGGAGGCGCTGCGAAGACAACAGAGAGAGCGAGAGCAGTGTGAGAGAGAGAGAAATAGAAGTAGGAGGGAAAAGGGAGCAAGGCTCTCGGGGCACTCATCTGCTGGTTGGATTGGCCGACGGCGGGGCTGTCGAGGCGCAGGCACGGGAGCTGCTGCTCCGACGGTGATGGACGGGAGGGGTGGCTCAGGGGGAGAGGTGGAGGTTGATTGGGTGGATTGGGCAGCGGAGATCCCGAGGGGGATTCAGCTGGCGGCGGCGCGAGACCGGAGGGATGGGACATCTCCCTAGATTTTAGGGTTAGTCTAGATTAGGTATGAGGCTGGGCTATAAATAGACAAAGGGGGGAAATTTGGGTCAACCGATCGGGATCGGACGGTCGAGAAAGAATAGACTAGGGGAGTCCAAAAGAGAAAACGAAGATATTTTGTAGATGTTAGGGGATGATTCGGACTCATTGGTCATGACCGCTCAGGTCGGGTTCGGGGGAGTTTCGAACGCGCGCGTGAGGGGGCTGCGAGCTGGCAAGAGAGGATAGGTGGTCACAGTCAAGAGGGAACCGAAACCCTAATTGGTCTTGAACGGCCAACAAAAGCAAGGGGGGACACGGCAACTACGAGTGGATACAAGTTTTATGAAAACGATGCCGATGCAATGCGAATGAGATGAGATGCATGACATGAATAAAATGCAAAACAAAAGACAAAAACCCAACCACGAAGGAAATATCATATCGCATCTCCGGAAAAGGCAAGAGTCGAAGTTACGAATATGGAAAGTTGTATCCGGGGCGTTACGTAGTGTGTCTACTGCTCCCCTCCAACTTATATTTTCAGATGTATGGGGGGCAGCTCCAACTTCAGTTGGTAGATTTTCTTACTATGTAAGCTTTATTGATGATTTTAGTAAATTTACTTGGATTTACTTATTGAAGAAAAGGTCTGATGTATTTCATGTCTTTATCAATTTCCAAAATCTTGTTGAACGCAAACTGAACTCCAAGATCATTGCTATGCAAACTGACTCGGGTGGTGAGTATGAAAAACTAAACTCTTTCTTCCAAAAGCTTGGTGTATCCCATCATGTCTCGTGTCCTCACGTTCACCAACAAAATGGATCTGCTTAAAGAAAGCATCGTCACATAGTTGATATGGAGCTAGCACTACTAGCCAATGCATCCATGCCACTTAAATTCTGGGATGAAGCGTTTTTAACTGCCACATACCTTATCAATTTGCTTCCGAGTAAAGTTATCAAATTTGAAACACCCATTACACGACTCCTTGGTGTCACACCCAATTACACATCTCTTCGTATGTTTGGCTGCGCATGTTGGCCAAATCTTAGACCCTACAACACACGCAAACTCGCTTTCCGCTCCAAAAAGTGTGTCTTTTTAGGCTATAGCCCCATGCATAAAGGTGTCAAATGTCTTGATGTTCCTACTGGTAGGGTCTACATCTCCAGAGATGTTGTTTTTGATGAGTCTGTGTTTCCCTTTGCCTCTCTTCATCTCAATGCCGGTGCACTTCTCCGCAAAGAAATTCTTCTTCTCCCTTCACATCTTCGGTCTTTTGATCATGGGGGCGAAGATTGTACTAATCAATGTGATGATATTTCTGCTGGTTCTGGTTCATCTCTATTGCATGTGCAGGTCCCTGGAGAAAACGGTGCTCAAAATGATCAAAATCTCGAAAATATAGCTCAATTTGATCCTATATTGCATGCTGGAGAAGAAGACGAACCTGGCGCAAATAACGAAGACGATCCGCGGCGCGTGGAACTCCTGTGCGCGTTTAGTCCTTGGATCGCGCGAGAAAATCTCCCTCGGATCACGATCCTGCCAGCTCCAGCGCGGACTCGCGGTCGGGCCACTCCCGCGCCTCCACATCAGCGTCAGGTGGTACCAGCAGCGGGGCTGAATCCCCCTCGCCCCACGTGCGCCTGCAGCCACGGTCGGGCAGAGGATCTGCTACACTGGCTCGGTCTGTCGGCACCCGTGTGTGCACAGAGGAGGCGTCCACACCAGCGACTACATGATCTCTTGTGCATGATATGACAGATTCGCCAGCTGTGTCACATGCAGATTCTGGTGGATCTTCTATGGCGAGTATCCCAGCAGTCCAGCCAGCAGCTTCTTCACGGGTTATGACTCGACTACAGAAAGGTATACGAAATTCTAAAATAAGAAAAGATGGGACTATACCATATGGGATGTTGTGTATTTCAGGAGAACCAACAACATTGAGCAGTGCACTTGATGATCCTAAATGGAAGAAAGCAATGGATGAGGAATATTCAGCACTCATGAGGAACAAAACCTGGCATCTTGTACCAGATCAGAAAGGTAAAAATTGTTGGGGAACGTGGTAATTTCAAAAAAATTCCTACGATCACGCAAGATCTATCTATGTGATGCATAGCAACGAGAGGGGAGAGTGTGTCCATGTACCCTCGTAGACCGAAAGCGGAAGCATTAGTTAACGCGGTTGATGTATTCGAATGTCTTCGCGATCCAACGGATCCAAGTACCAAACGTACGTCACCTCAGCGTTCAGCACACGTTCAACTCGATGACGTCCCTCGTAGTCTTGATCCAGTTGAGGCCGAGGGAGAGTTTCATCAGCATGACGGCGTGATGACGGTGATGATGAAGCTACCGGCGCAGGGCTTCTCCTGAGCATTACGACGATAAGACGGAGATGTGTAACTGTGGAGGGGGGCACCGCACACGGCTAAAAGATCAACTAGATCAACTTGTGTGTCTATGGGGTGCCCCCCTCCCACGTATATAAAGGAAGGAGGGAGGAGGAGGCCGACCAAGGGGTGGCGCGCCCAAGGGGGGGTGTCCTACTCCAAGTAGGTTTGGCTCCCCCCTTTCCTATTCCTATTAGGAGAAGGAGGAAGGAGGAGGAGAGAAGAAGGAAAGGGGGGACCGGCCCCCAAACCCTAAACCAATTCGGTTTGGGCCTAGGGGGAGCGCCCCACCGCTTGCCCGCTGCCTCCTATCTCCACTAGGG
>NC_041385.1:635959111-635993604 GCF_002162155.2 Triticum dicoccoides
GGGGGGGGTCCGGTAACCTCCCAGTGCTCCGAAAAATACCTGATACACTTCGGAACCCTTCCGGTGTCCGAATATAACCTTACAATCTTTCAATCTTTATGTCTCGGCCATTTCGAGACTCCTCGTC
Source organism: Triticum dicoccoides (assembly GCF_002162155.2). NCBI lineage: Eukaryota > Viridiplantae > Streptophyta > Magnoliopsida > Poales > Poaceae > Triticum > Triticum dicoccoides. Next base: position 635,959,239 of record NC_041385.1, read on the forward strand.
ATATCCATGATCTCAGCTGGGACTCCGAACAACCTTCGCTCATCAAATCACATTAACTCATAATACAAATCGTCATCGAACTTTAAGCATGCGGACCCTACGGGTTCGAGAACTATGTAGACATGACCGAGACACGTCTTCGATCAATAACCAATAGCGGAACCTGGATGCTCATATTGTTTCCTACATATTCTATGAAGATCTTTATCGATCAAACCGCATAACAACATACGTTGTTCCCTTTGTCATCGGTATGTTACTTGCCCGAGATTCGATTGTCGGTATCATCATACCTAGTTCAATCTCGTTACCGGCAAGTCTCTTTACTCGTTCTGTAATACTTCATCCTGCAACTAACTCATTAGTTACAATGCTTGCAAGGCTTATAGTGATGAGTATTACCGAGAGGGCCCAGAGATACCTCTCCGAAACACGGAGTGACAAATCCTAGTCTCAATATATGCCAACCCAACAAACACCTTCGGAGACACCTGTAGAGCACCTTTATAATCACCCTTTTACGTTGTGACATTTGGTAGCACACAAAGTGTTCCTCCGGTATTCGGGAGTTGCATAATCTCATAGTCTGAGGAACTATAAGTCATGAAGAAAGCAGTAGCAATGAAACTAACACGATCATAATGCTAAGCTAACGAATGGGTCTTGCCCATCACATCATTCTCCTAATGATGTGATCCCATTCATCAAATGACAACACATGTCTATGGTTAGGAAACATAACCATCTTTGATAAACGAGCTAGTCAAGTAGAGCATACTGGGGACACTTTGTTTTGTCTATGTATTCACACATGTACTAAGTTTCTGGTTAATACAATTCTAGCATGAATAATAAACATTTATCATGAAATAAGGAAATAAATAATAACTTTATTATTGCCTATAGGGCATATTTCCTTCAGTCTCCCAGTTGCACTAGAGTCAATAATCTAGTTCACATCGTCATGTGATTTAACACCAATAGTTCACATCTTTATGTCATTAGTTCACATCGCCATGGGACTAACACCCAAAGGGTTTGCTAGAGTCAATAATCTAGTTCACATCGCAATGTGATTAACACCCAAAGAGTACTAAGGTGTGATCATGTTTTGCTTATGAGAGAAGTTTAGTCAACGGGTCTGTCACATTCAGAGCCGTATGTATTTTGCAAATATTCTATGTCTACAATGCTCTGCATAGAGCTACTCTAGCTAGTTGCTCCCACTTTCAATATGTATCCAGATTGGGACTTAGAGTCATGTGGATTGGTGTAAAAGCTTGCATCGATGTAACTCTTTGCGATGAACTCTTTATCACCCCCATCACAGAGAAACATTTCATTAGTCCTCACTATGGATAATTTTGACCACTATTGTACCCCCTTGCCAAACTCATGGGAAGGTACACAATAGGTCGGGTACACAACACAGCATACTTTATAGAACCTATGACTGTGGCATAGGGAATGGCTTTCATTCTCTTTCTATCTTCTGCCGTGGTCGGGCTTTGAGTCTTACTCAACTTCACACCTTGTAATACAGACAAGAACTCCTTCTTTGATTGATCCATTTTGAACTCTTTCAAAAACTTGTCAAGGTATTTACTCATTGAAAAATCTTATCAAGCGTCTCGATCTATCTCTATAGATCTTGATGCCCAATATGTAAGCAGCTTCACCGAGGTCTGTCATTGAAAAACTCTTATTCAAGTATCCCTTTATGCTATCCAGAAATTCTATATCATTTCCAATCAACAATACGTCATCCACATATAATATTAGAAATGCTACAGAGCTCCCACTCACTTTCTTGTAAATACAGGCTTCTCCAAAAGTCTGTATAAAACCATATGCTTTGATCAATTCATCAAAGTGTATGTTCCAACTCCGAGATGCTTGCACCAGTCCATAGATGGATCGCTGGAGCTTGCACACCTTGTTAGTACCTTTAGGATTGACAAAACCTTCTAGTTGCATCATATACAACTCTTTTTTTAAGAAATATCCATTTAAGGAATGCAGTTTTGACATCCATTTGCCAGATTTCATAAAATATGGCAACTGCTAACATGATTCGGACGGATTTAAGCATCGCTATAGTTAAGAAAATCTCATTGTAGTCAACACCTTGAACTTGTCGAAAACCTTTTTGCGACAAGTCGAGCTTTGTAGATAGTAACACTACTATCAGTGTCCGTCTTCCTCTTGAAGATCCATTTATTTAATATGGCTTGCCGATCATCGGGCAAGTCCACCAAAGTCCACACTTTGTTCTCATACATATATCCCATCTTAGATTTCATGGCCTCAAGCCATTTCACGGAATCTGGGCTCATCATTGCTTCCTGATAGTTCATAGGTTCATCATGGTCTAGTAACATGACTTCCAGAATGGGATTACCATACCACTCTGGTGCGGACCGTACTCTGGAAGACCTACGAGGTTCTATAGTAACTTGATCTGAAGTTTCATGATCATCATCATTAGCTTCCTCACTAATTGGTGTAGGAATCACTGAAACTGATTTCTGTGATGAACTACTTTCCAATTCGGGAGAAGGTGCAATTACCTCATCAAGCTCTACTTTCCTCGCACTCACTTCTTTCTAGAGAAACTCCTTCTCTAGAAAGGATCCATTCTTAGCAATGAATATCTTGCCTTCGTATCTGTGATAGAAGGTGTGCCCAACAGTTTCTTTTGGGTATCCTATGAAGAAGCAGTTCTCCGATTTGGGTTTGAGCTTATCAGGTTGAAGCTTTTTCACATAAGCATCGCAGCCCCAAACTTTAAGAAATGACAACTTTCGTTTCTTGCCAAACCATAGTTCCATAAGGCGTCATCTCAACGGATTTTGATGGTGCCCTGTTTAACGTGAATGTAGCTGTCTCTAATGCGTAACCCCAAAACAATATTGGTAACCTGGTAATAGACATCATAGATCGCACCATATCCAATAAAGCGCGGTTACGACGTTCGGGGCCAAACCATTATTTTAAATTCAGGGCCAATCCAATAAAGCGTGGAATATTATGTTGTGGTGTTCCAGGTGGCATGTGTTGTGAAACTATTCCACATTGTTTTAAATGAAGGCCAAACTCGTAACTCAAATATTCTCCTCCACGATCAGATCGTAGAAAATTTTATTTTCTTGTTACGATGATTCTCCACTTCACTCCAAAATTCTTTGAACTTTTCAAATGTTTCAGACTTGTGTTTCATTAAGTAGATATACCCATATCTGCTCAAATCATTTGTGAAGGTCAGAAAATAACGATACCCGCCATGAGCATCAATACTCATTGGACCGCATACATTGGTATGTATTATTTCCAATAAGTCACTATCTCGTTCCATTGTTCCGGAGAACGGAGTTTTAGTCATCTTGCCCATAAGGCACGGTTCGCAAGTATCAAATGATTCATAATCAAGTGATTCCAAAAGTCTATCTTTATGGAGTTTCTTCATGCGCTTTACACTGATATGACCCAAACAGCAGTGCCACAAATAAGTTGCACTATCATTATCAACTTTGCATCTTTTGGCATCAATATTATGTGTATCGTTACGATCAAGATTCAATAAACCATCAACATTGGGTGTATGACCATAGAAGGTTTTATTCATGTAAACAGAATAACAATTATCCTTTGTCTTACATGAATAACCGTATTGCAATAAACATGATCTAATCATATTCATGCTCAACACATACACCAAATAACATTTATTTAGGTTCAACACTAATCTCGAAAATATAGGGAGTGTGCGATGATGATCATATCAATCTTGGAACCACTTCCAACACACATCATCACTTCACCCTCAACTAGTCTCTGTTTATTCTATAACTCCTATTTCGAGTTACTAATCTTAGCAACCAAACAAGTATCAAATACCCTAGGGGCTACTATAAACACTAGTAATGTACACATCAATAACATGTATATCAAATATACCCTTGTTCACTTTGCCATCCTTCTTATCCACCAAATATTCAGGGCATTTCCGCTTCTAGTGACCATTTCCTTTGCAGTAGAAGCACTCAGTTTCAGGCTTTGGTCCAGCTTTGGGCTTCTTCACGGGAGTGACAACTTGCTTGCCATTCTAATTGAAGTTCCCTTTCTTTCCCTTTGCCTTTTTCTTAAACCAGTGGTCTTGTCAATCATCAACACTTGATGCTCTTTCTTGATTTCTACCTTCGTTGATTTCAGCATCATGAAGAGCTCGGGAATTGTTTTCATCATCGCTTGCATACTATAGTTCATCACAAAGTTCCAGTAACTTGGTGATGGTGACTAGAGAACTCTGTCAATCACTATCTTATCTGGAAGATTAACTCCCACTTGATTCAAGTGATTGTAGTACCCAGACATTCTAAGCATATGCTCACTAGTTGAGCTATTCTCCTCCATCTTTTAGGCGAAGTACTTATCAGATGTCTCATACCTCTTGACACGGGCATGAATCTGAAATACCAATTTCAGCTTCTTGGAACATCTCATATGCTCCATGAAGTTTCAAAAACGTTTCTGAAGTCCCGGTTCTAAGCCATAAAGCATGGTGCACTAAACTATTAAGTAGTCATCATATTGAGCTAGCCAAACATTCATAACATCTGCATCTGCTCCTGCAATAGGTCTATCACCTAGCGGTGCATCAAGGACAAAATTCTTCGGTGCAGCAATGAGGATACACCTTAGATCACAGACCTAGTCCGCATCATTGCTACTATCATATTTCAACTTAGTTTTCTCTAGGAACATATAAAAAACATATGGGAAGCTATAACGCGAGCTATTGATCTACAACATAATTTGCAAAATACTATCAAGACTAAGTTCATGATAAATTAAAGTTCAATTAATCATATTACTTAAGAACTCCCACTTAGATGGACATCCATCTAATAATCTAAGTGATCACGTGATCCAAATCAACTAATTAAACCATGTCCGATCATCACGTGAGATGGAGTAGTTTTCAATGGTGAACATCACTATGTTGATTATATCTACTATATGATGCACGCTCGACCTTTCGGTCTCAGTGTTCCGAGGCCATATCTGCATATCACTAGTAGAAAAGGGGGCAAAGGTCCAGGCCGGGTCAGCCCATTAGTCCCGGTTCAGTCCAGAACCGGGACCCATGGGGGCATTGGACCCGGTTCGTGAGCCCCGGGGGCCAGCCAGGTCACGTGGGCCATTGGTCCCGGTTCGTCTGGAACTTTTGGTCCCGGTTGGTGGGACGAACCGAGACCAATGGGCCTCGCTCCTGGCCCACCACCGTTGGTCCCGGTTGGTGGCTTGAACCGGGACCAAAGGCTGCCCTTTAGTCCCGGTTCATGCCACCAACCGGGACCAATGAGGTGCCTATATATACCCCCTCGCTTAAGAGCAGAGCACACTGCTCTATTTTTTCTGGCCGCCGAGGGGGAGAGGGCTTGGTGGTGCTCTAGCTCACCTCCTATGCACACAAGGTGTTCGATGGAATGCCCGAGACACACTACTTAAGCTTTCTCCTCTCCAAGCTCGACCTCCAAGCTCCATTTTCCTCAATATTTGTCTAGGTTTAGCGGTCCATCACACCCCGTCTCCGTCTTCACCGCCATCGATCACTCACGCCGATCTCATCGCCGGCACCACCGTGGTGAGCCTCTTGTTATTATCTTCTTTCTGAAAGGAAAAATATTCTTACTTGTATGTTTAGATAGATACCTGTATTATTTTCTTACTTTTATTATTGCATCTTATATAGTGCGATGGTTTTGGTATCCGCCCCCGTCGGCCCTCGTCCTGTCTATGATTCGGATGTGGTATATATTATCTTTTCATAACTATTGGTTCATTTATTGTTTATGACAATTATGCCGACCAACATGACATAGATTTTATTTATCTAGGAGGTTGTTGAACCGGAAATTCCAACCGACCCTATTGTCGAGAGGTTAAATTTAGTTGAAGAAGAAACCAATTTCTTGAAGGAAAAAATAAGAAAAATTGAGGAGGAGAAGATGATATTGGAGTTGCATGTTGCGGATGTCGTCGATGATCACAAGATCAAGATGGATGCAATGCGCTTGAAGATTAGAAAGATTAGAAAATATGCCATTCATACCGAGGCTTGGTATCATTATGCCGTTGGATCAGTTGTTACCTTGGTTGCGATTATGATCACATTTGTTTTTGCATTGAAATGTTTTACATAGTTTCAATGTATGGTTTAATTAATTTAGATGCTCTGCAGAGCTTTATGTTGTTAGATGAGAACTATGTATGTACTTTGGTTTTAATGTGATGATGAACTTCTATTAATTTGGTCACTTAATTATCTATTCATGATGTTCTGTAATGATTTTTGACACACTTAATTATATATAATGCACACAGATGAACCGGCAATGGATGTACGGTGACAGACACACCTCCGAGTACATTAAGGGCGTGCATGATTTTCTCGAAGTGGCTGAGGCAAACAAGCAGAATGGTTTTATGTGTTGTCCATGCCCTATATGTGGGAATACAAAGTCTTACTCTGACCGGAAAATCCTTCACACCCACCTGCTTTACAAGGGTTTCATGTCACACTATAATGTTTGGACGAGGCACGGAGAAATAGGGGTTATGATGGAAGACGGCGAAGAAGAAGAGTACGATGACAACTATGTGCCCCCTGAATACGGTGATGCTACTGAACATCAAGAGGAACTAGACGATGTGCAGGATGATGCTGCAACGGGCGAAGCTGCTGAAGATCAAGAGGAACCAGACGATGCGCCCGATGATGATGATCTCCGCCGGATCATTGTCGATGCAAGGACGCAATGCGAAAGTCAAAAGGAGAAGCTGAAGTTCAATCGCATGTTAGAGGATCACAAAAAAGGGTTGTACCCCAATTGCGAAGATGGCAACACAAAGCTCGGTACCGTACTGGAATTGCTGCAGTGGAAGGCAGAGAATGCTGTGCCTGACAAAGGATCTGAGAAGCTACTGAAAATATTGAAGAAGAAGCTTCCAAAGGATAACGAATTGCCCGACAGTACATACGCAGCAAAGAAGGTCGTATGCCCTCTAGGATTGGAGGTGCAGAAGATACATGCATGCCCTAATGACTGCATCGTCTACCACGGTGCGTACAAGGATCTGAACGCATGCCCGGTATGCGGTGCATTATGGTATATGATCAGACGAGATGACCCTGGTGATGTTGATGGCGAGCCCCCCAGGAAGAGGGTTCCTGTGAAGGTGATGTGGTATGCTCCTATAATACCACGGTTGAAACGTCTGTTCAGAAATAGAGAGCATGCCAAGTTGATGCGATGGCACGGTGAGGACCGTAAGAAAGACAGGAAGTTGAGAGCACCGGCTGATGGGTCGCAGTGGAGAAAAATCGAGAGAAAGTACTGGGATGAGTTTGCAAGTGACCCAAGGAACATATGGTTTGCTTTAAGCGCGGATGGCATTAATCCTTTCGGGGAGCAGAGCAGCAATCACAACACCTGGACCATGACTCTATGTATGTATAACCTTCCTCCTTGGATGTGCATGAAGCGGAAGTTCATTATGATGCCAGTTCTCATCCAAGGCCCTAAGCAACCCGACAACGACATTGATGTGTACCTAAGGCCATTAGTTGAAGAACTTTTACATCTGTTGAATGGAAGCGGTGTACGTACGTGGGATGAGCACAAACAGGAGGAATTTGACCTAAAGGCGTTGCTGTTCATGACCATCAACGATTGGCCCGCTCTCAGTAACCTTTCAGGACAGACAAACAAGGGATACCACGCATGCACGCACTGTTTACTTGACACCGATAGTATATACCTGGGAAGCTGCAGGAAGAATGTGTACCTGGGCCATCATCGATTTCTTCCGACCAACCATCAATGTCGAAAGAAAGGCAAGCATTTCAAAGGCGAGGCAGATCACCGGAAGAAGCCCGCCATGGGTACCGGTGATCACGTACTTGCTATGGTCAATGATTTACACGTAATCTTTGGAAAGGGTTGTCGGTGTCAAAACTGGCGGATCTCGGGTAGGGGGTCCCAATCTGTGCGTCTTAGGATGATGGTAACAGGAAGCAAGGGACACAATGTTTACCCAGGTTCAGGCCCTCTCGATGGAGGTAAAACCCTACTTCCTGCTTGATTAATATTGAAGATACGTGTAGTACAAGAGTAGATCTACCACGAGATCGTAGAGGCTAAACCCTAAGAGCTAGCCTATGATGGTATGATTGTAATTGTGATCGGCCTTCTAAGGACCATCCTCTTCGGTTTATATAGACACCGGAGAGCTAGGGTTTACATGTAGTCGGTTACAAGGAAGGAAACATAATATCCAGATCGCCAAGCTTGTCTTCCACGCAAAGGAGAGTCCCATCCGGACACGAGCCGAAGTCTTGAGTCTTGTATCTTGACGCTTCTATAGTCCGGACGATGTATACAGTCCGGCTGTCCGGATACCCCCTTATCCAGGACTCCCTCAGTAGCCCCTGAACCAGGCTTCAATGACGATGAGTCCGGCGCACAGTCTTGTCTTCGGCATTGCAAGGCGGGTTCCTCCTCCGAATACTCCAAGATGGTTATCGAACACGTAGACCGTGTCCGGATCTGCAAGATGATCTTCACACACCATAGTAGGGAACACAACATAAATCTGTTCTACTGGCAATTTTGTACGTCGTGCCCTTGCATCGTGGCCTGGTCCAACATGGACCGGCGTCTCCTGCTCCACCTCGACTCGCGTTGCGAGGCGGTTTTATTGGCACATCCTACCTAAGCAGAGATCGTGTTCCTCCTAATACGTGATCTTCATCAATGTGGGCATATGTGATCCCATGGTGACCGTTGGTATGGCTCCGTGTATTTTAGATAAGTCCCAAGCGGTCACGGTGAGGACTCTTGGTATTTGTCCCTTTTATAAAGGGGTCAAGGCCTACGCCTCTTCTCCACCTCTCCTGCCCCTTCTCGCACCTCGAGCTCCAGCACTCAAGACCTAAGCTCCAACACTCCATATCCCCAGTATGTCCGGATCTGACGCAACAGGCCGGTGGGCGGCCTCCTCGATTCAAGAGGAGGACATTGCGAAGCTTAGGGAGGTCGGATACCTGACCGCCGATATCCAGCACATGCTTCCTGCTCCAGGGCAAGTTATCCCCACGCCGGAGCCCAACGAGAGCATCGTGTTTGTCCCACACTTCCTCCGAGGCCTAGGCCTCACCCTCGACCCTTTTGTGAGAGGGCTCATGTTCTACTATGGCCTGGATTTCCATGACCTGGCTCCAAACGCCGTCCTCCATATCTCGTTGTTCATTATCGTGTGCGAGGCCTTTCTCCATGTCAACCCACACTTTGGCTTATGGCTCAAGACCTTCAATGTGAAGCCGAAGATGATCGAGGGGCGACATGCGGAGTGCGGAGGTACTATAATAAGCAAGAACGCCGATGCCCCATGGCCAGAGGGTTCCTTTCCGGAAGTATCTGATGTGTGGCAACGGAGGTGGTTTTATGTCACAGCTCCCAAAGGCACAAAGTGGGTAGCTGCCCCTGAGTTCCGCTCGGGCCCTCCGTCACAGTTAGCGTCTTATACCAACGTAGGACGGAGTTATGGGCCTGCTGGCGATGTACCAGAACTGCAGAATCGTATCCGGGAGCTTATTGAGAGGGACATAAATCTTGTCAGCATAATGCAAGTGATGCTAGTCCGGCAGATGTTGCCGTGCAAACGTCGACCTCTCTGGATGTGGGAGTTTAATCCGAAGGGTCCGCGGACTATTAAGCACTCTTCGGCCTGAAGCTCGAAGGAATGTGTAAATTATTCTTCGGACCCCAAGTAAAGTGTCCGGACACCACTGAGGATGCGGGCCTAAGCTACAATCGCATAGATGCCCAAGTAATTAACCTTAAAGCCGGACACTTCATTATATTTATTATAACTATTATTCTAACAATCCCTCCGCGACCAGGAATGGCTCGACAAGGCGAAGAGAATCAGGTGTCCGGCGCCACTTCCTGAAGGTTCACCTGGGCCAACCATTGCAAAGATGCTAGACCGAGCGCTCAGCAAAATCCCTTCAGGGAAAGGCGAAGGAAAGGGCAGTGAAGCTGAACTTCACGCACTGCGCATCTAGACCAGGGAAATCGCTAACCCTCCTATGGAGGATATCTGGGAAGGGAAGGTCAAAGCCTCCTCCCCGCGCGGGAGGAAGAGGGCCGCCTCCGAAGATTTGGAGGCGGAGATGCCCAAGCAAGGGAAGAAAGCATCACCAAGGGGCTCTGCCGCGACAGGCTCCCTCACCATGCCGTGCCCACCAACGGGCCAGCCCTCCACCGAGCCGTAAGTTATTCATTAATTCGAAGGTGTGATGTTACTTCAAGATCCATAACCAGGACTTCGTCTTTTGCAGTCCGGCGAGCAGCTCTCCTCAACAGAGTTCGTCTTCGGGGGACCTTCGTCCGGAGATGATGGAGAGTGAGACTCCACCCACCTCTCCGCCTCATGAAGCGGGCGACATAGAGGTATGGTCACGAAGGAGTCCGGATCTGCCGAAGCCGGCAGCGAACACGTCAGTCACCCTGAGCCCGGAGCGTTTGGCTCCCACGAGGGGCGATGAGAAGGGTCCGGCACAGTTCAGTGTCCGGCCGGACGCACTGACGGGCCTTCTGGAGCCAGCCGCGCTCTTGGAGGAGCACCGCTCTTTAATGAGCACGGTGCTCATGAAGATTTCGTCCGCCACCAGCGGTTTGAATGAGGCATTTACAAGCCTGCTCAAAGGCTTTGAGGTATGTAGTGAAAAATGCACAATTTTTTGGTTATGAAGCGCGCGCTAGGTGTGCTCCCTATAGATAGTAGCCCCTGAGACTCTGGTTGCCCGCCATAGGCGGCAAATGGAGGATCATATACTAATGGCTGCGCCGTACATGTGCGTAGGTATACAAGGATCCGGCAGCCGACCAGTCTATTGAAGTTGCCGAACTAAGGAGGCAGATCAGATCCATTGATGCCGATATCACGCTGGTAAATAAACGGCTGGAGGAGTCACAGGGTATGTGCTCGGATTCCCTTATTATGATGTATAGGAAAATGCAAGAGGTGCATAATATTAATGCAATGTGTTTGCACTACAGATGCTGCTGCTGCTGTGGAGGCCCTGAGGGCGGAACTTGCTCAAGCCAAGGAACAAGCTCGGGCTAGCAATGTGTCTGCCCTAAAGGCGGCCAAAGAATTGAGAGCCGAACAGGCTGCTCATTGCCGAAGCGAGGAAAAGATAGCCGAAATGGTTGGGGAGTTAAAAAATGCTGCCGACCAGTACGCCCTCCTCGAAAAGGAGAAGAAGGCTAGTTCGGCCGAGCTGGACAAGGAACTGAATGCCACCAAGGAGATGCGGACCAAGATCCGCAGTATGCAGGAGGAGCTCCAACAGGCCGACAAAATCGTGGCTGGGGGCTCATACTTGCTGCGGACGAAGTTCTTGGATCCGAAGTATGCTCCTCTAGCTGGGCGCTTGAGTCCTGCAGACGCATATGCGGACTTGGCGAATAGTACAGCTGACGCTGTCAAATTCTTCGAGGGTCAAGGCGATGAAGAATTGGAGAAGCTTTTCTGGTCATAGTTCAATGCTCCCACTCGCCCGCTGCCGCTGAATGAGAAGGTGGCTGCTATGGTGGAGCTCCATAGGCTGTCCGGGCTTGCAATGCGGTCTAAATAGACCATCTTTGGCCGAAGGGGCCTAAGCCGGACAGCTATTTTGGTTTGGTGCAGCAATCCTTGGAGCCGTGTCTCGGATTGATGCAATGAGGAGGTCGGCATGCATAGAAGGTGCGCGGATGGCTCTTGCCCGCGTTAAAGCCTATTGGACGGAAATGGAGGCCACTGTAATAGCGACCCAGGATCCGGCGGGAGGCCAATATCCGACCGAGCACTACTTGGCGCAAGTCACGGAAGGTGCCCGCCTAATAGAGGCGCAATGCTCGAAGAATGTTTTATTCGAGTAATAAGTCGAATCATTGTAGAAAACAATGTTTTAGTTTAATTATGAGGCTATGTTTATACTTTTGCCCGAAAGAATGATTGTATCCCCTTTGCGGCCGTTTTTATATGTATAAGTAGTCCGCAAGATAGCAGTCGTTGGCTTCAGCCCCCACGCATATAATGCGGGGGTGTTCGCAAAAAATATGCTTAATCACACTTGATCCAACGTCTTGGTCCATTAAGGAGGTGATTGAAGGAAATATGCCCTAGAGGCAATAATAAAGTTATTATTTGTTTCCTTATATCATGATAAATGTTTATTATTCATGCTAGAATTATATTAACCGGAAACATAATACATGTGTGAATACATAGACAAACAGATTGTCACTAGTATGCCTCTACTTGACTAGCTCATTAATCAAAGATGGTTATGTTTCCTAGCCATGGACAAAGAGTTGTCATTTTATTAACGGGATCACATCATTAGGAGAATGATGTGATTGACTTTGACCCATTCTGTTAGCTTAGCACACGATCGTTTAGTATGTTGCTGTTGCTTTCTTCATGACTTATACATGTTCCTATGACTATGAGATTATGCAACTCCCGTTTACCGGAGGAACACTTTGTGTGCTACCAAATGTCACAACATAACTGGGTGATTATAAAGGTGCTCTACAGGTGTCTCCAAAGGTACTTGTTGGGTTGGCGTATTTCGAGATTAGGATTTGTCACTCTGATTGTCGGAGAGGTATCTCTGGGCCTACTCAGTAATGCACATCACTATAAGCCTTGCAAGCATTGTAACTAATGAGTTAGTTGCGGGATGATGTATTATGGAACGAGTAAAGAGACTTGCTTGTAACGAGATTGAACTAGGTATTGAGATACCGACGATCGAATCTCGGGCAAGTAACATACCGATGACAAAGGGAACAACGTATGTTGTTATGCGGTTTGACCGATAAAGATCTTCGTAGAATATGTGGGAGCCAATATGAGCATCCAGGTTCCGCTATTGGTTATTGACCGGAAAAGTGTTTCGGTCATGTCTACATTGTTCTTGAACCCGTAGGGTCCGCACGCTTAAGGTTTCGATGACAGTTATATTATGAGTTTATATATTTTGATGTACCGAAAGAGTTCGGAGTCACTGGATGAGATCGGGGACATGACGAGGAGTCTCGAAATGGTCGAGACGTAAAGATTCATATATTGGATGATATGGTTAGGCCAAGGGGTCAAGCCCATGAGGCTTTAGGTTGGTGCAAAAGGAGTTTTGCGGAGGCCAGGGGGCCAAACGCCAGAGACCCTGGCGTCTGGCCCTGGGCCAGACGCCGAGGCCCATGGCGTCTGGGCCAGACGCCAAGGATTGTGGCGTTTGGTCCTGGAGTCTGAGTGGGACTCTTGCCTTTCAGGCAAAACCGACTTTGAGGAGGCTTTTGCTCCAAGTTTCGACCCCGGGGCTCAACATATAAATAGAGGGGCAGGGCTAGCACCAAAGACACAACAATTGATCCCTTCGATCTCTTAGCCGTGTGCGGTGCCCCCCTCCACCATAGTGCACCTCGATAATATTGTAGCGGTGCTTAGGCGAAGGCCTGCGATGGTAGAACATCAAGATCGTCACCATGCCGTCGTGCCAACGGAACTCTCCCTCAACACTCGGCTGGATCGGAGTTCGAGGGACGTCATCGAGCTGAACGTGTGCTAGAACTCAGAGGTGCCGTAGTTTCGGTGCTTGATCGGTCGGGCCATGAAGACGTACGACTACATCAACCGTGTTGTGCTAACGCTTCCGCTTACGGTCTACAAGGGTATGTAGACAAACTCTCCCCTCTCGTTGCTATGCATCACCATGATCTTGCGTGTGCGTAGGAATTTTTTTGAAATTACTACGTTCCCCAACAGTGGCATCCGAGCCTGGTTTTATGCGTAGATGTCATATGCACGAGTAGAACACAAGTGAGTTGTGGGTGATATAAGTCATACTGCTTACCAGCATGTCATACTTTGGTTCAACGGTATTGTGAGATGAAGCGGCCCGGACCGACATTACGCGTACGCTTACGCGAGACTGGTTTCACCACCACGAGCACTAGTTGCTTAAAGGTGACCGGCGGGTGTCTGTCTCTCTCACTTTAGTTGAACCAAGTGTGGCTACGCCCGGTCCTTGCGAAGGTTAAAACATCACCAACTTGACAAACTATCGTTGTGGTTTTCATGCGTAGGTAAGAACGGTTCTTGCTAAGCCCGTAGCAGCCACATAAAATTTGCAACAACAAAGTAGAGGACGTCTAACTTGTTTTTGTAGGGCAGGTTGTGATGTGATATGGTCAAGACGTGATGCTATATTTTATTGTATGAGATGATCATGTTTTGTAACCGAGTTATCGGCAATTGGCAGGAGCCATATGGTTGTCGCTTTATTGTATGCAATGCAATCGCCCTGTAATGCTTTACTTTATCACTAAGCGGTAGCGATAGTCGTAGAACATAAGATTGGTGAGACGACAACGATGCTACGATGGAGATCAAGGTGTCGCGCCGGTGACGATGGTGATCATGGAGGTGCTTCAGAGATGGAGATCACAAGCACAAGATGATGATGGCCATATCATATCACTTATATTGATTGCATGTGATGTTTATCTTTTATGCATCTTATCTTGCTTTGATTGATGGTAGCATTATAAGATGATCTCTCACTAAATTTCAAGATAAAAGTGTTCTCCCTGAGTATGCAGCGTTGCCAAAGTTCGTCGTGCCCAGACACCACGTGATGATTAGGTGTGATAAGCTCTACGTCCATCTACAACGGGTGCAAGCCAGTTTTTGCACACGCAGAATACTCAGGTTAAACTTGACGAGCCTAGCATATGCAGATATGGCCTTGGAACACTGAGACCGAAAGGTCGAGCGTGAATCATATAGTAGATATGATCAACATAGTGATGTTCACCATTGAAAACTACTCCATTTCACGTGATGATCGGTTATGGCTTAGTTGATTTGGATCACGTGATCACTTAGATGATTAGAGAGATGTCTATCTAAGTGGGAGTTCTTAAGTAATATGATTAATTGAACTTTAATTTATCATGAACTTAGTCCTGGTAGTATTTTGCAAATTATGTTGTAGATCAATAGCTCGCGTTGTTGCTTCCCTATGTTTTATATGTGTTCCTAGAGAAAATTGTGTTGAAAAATATTAGTAGCAATGATGCGGATTGGATCCGTGATCTGAGGATTGTCCTCATTGTTGCACAAAAGAATTATGTCCTTGATGCACCGCTAGGTGACGGACCTATTGCAGGAGCAGATGCAGATGTTATGAACGTTTGGCTAGCTCAAAATGATGACTACTTGATAGTTTAGTGCACCATGCTTAACGGCTTAGAATCGGGACTTCAAAGACGTTTTGAACGTCATGGACCATATGAGATGTTCCAGGAGTTGAAGTTAATATTTCAAGCAAATACCCGAGTTGAGAGAATATGAAATATTCAACAAGTTCTATAGCTAAAAGATGAAGGAGAATTGCTCAACTAGTGAGCAAGTGCTTAGATTGTCTGAGTACTAACAATTGCTTGAATCAAGTGGGAGTTAATCTT
The DNA here is from genome assembly GCF_002162155.2 of Triticum dicoccoides. Classification (NCBI taxonomy): domain Eukaryota; kingdom Viridiplantae; phylum Streptophyta; class Magnoliopsida; order Poales; family Poaceae; genus Triticum; species Triticum dicoccoides. The sequence goes on from NC_041385.1 coordinate 635,974,829, forward strand.
CCACATAAGATAGTGATTGGCAGAGTTCTCTAGTCACCATCACCAAGTTACTGGAACTTCGTGATGAACTATAGTATGCAAGGGATGACGTAAACAATTCCCGAGCTCTTCGTGATATTGAAATCGACAAAGGTAGAAATCAAGAAAAGAGCATCAAGTGTTGATGATTGATAAGGTCACTAGTTTCAAGAAAAGGGCAAAGGGAAAGAAAGGGAACTTTAAGCAGCATGGCAAGCAAGTTGTCACTCCCGTGAAGAAGCCCAAAACTGGACCAAAGCCTGAAACTAAGTGCTTCTACTGCAAAGGAAATGGTCACTGGAAGCGGAAATGCCCTGAATATTTGGTGGATAAAAAGGATGGCAAAGTGAACAAGGGTATATTTGATATACAGGTTATTGATGTGTACCTTACTAGTGTTTATAGTAGCTCCTGAGTATTTGATACTTGTTCGGTTGCTAAGATTAGTAACTCGAAACAGGAGTTACAGAATAAACAGAAACTAGTTGAGGATGAAGTGATGATGTGTGTTGGAAGTGGTTCCAAGATTGATATGATCATCATCGCACACTCCCTATACTTTCGGGATTAGTGTTAAACCTAAATAAATGTTATTTGGCGTTTGCGTTGAGCATAACTATGATTTGATCATGTTTATTGCAATACGGTTATTTATTTAAAGTCAGAGAATAATTGTTGTTCTGTTTACATGAATAAAACCTTCGATGGTCATACACCCAATGAAAATAGTTTATTGGATCTCGATCATAGTGATACACATAATCATAATATTGATGCCAAAAGATGCAAAGTTGATAATGATAGTGCAACTTATTTGTGGCACTGCCGTTTGGGTCATATCGGTGTAAAGCGCGTGAAGAAACTCCATGCTGATGGGTTTTTGGAATCACTTGATTATGAATCATTTGATGCTTGCGAACTGTGCCTTTTGGGCAAGATGACTGAAACTCCGTTCTCCGGAACAATGGAATGAGCTACTGACTTATTGAAAATAATACATACCGGTGTATGCGATCCAATAAGTGTTGATGCTCGTGGCAAGTATCATTATTTTCTAACCTTCACAGATGATTTGAGCAGATATGGGTATATCTACTTAATGAAACACAAGTCTGAAACATTTAAAATGTTCAAAGAAATTCAGAGTGAAGTGAAGAATCATCGTAACAAGAAAATAAAGTTTCTACGATCTGATCGTGGAGAAGAATATTAGTTACGAGTTTGGCCTTCATATAAAACAATGTGGAATAGTTTCACAGTTCACACCTCCTGGAACACTATAGTGTTATGGTGTGTCCGAACGTCGTAACTGCACTTTATTGGATATTGTGCAATCTATGATCTCTCTTATCGGTTTACCACTATCATTTTGGGGTTATGCATTAGAGACAACTGCATTCACATTGAATAGGGCAACATCAAAATCCGTTGAGGCGACGCCTTATGAAATGTGGGTTGGCAAGAAACCAAAGTTGTCGTTTCTTAAAGTTTGGGACTGCGATGCTTATGTGGAAAAAATTCAGCCTGATAAGCTCGAACCCAAATCGGAGAAGTGCGTCTTCATAGAATACCCAAAGGAAACTATTGGGTACACCTTCTATCACAGATCCGAAGGCAAGTTATTCATTGCTAAGATGGATCCTTTCTAGAGAAGAAGTTTCTCTCGAAAGAAGTGAGTGGGAGGAAAGTAGAGATTGATAAGGTAATTGTACCTTCTCCCAAATTGGAAAGTAGTTAATCACAAAAATCGGTTCCAGTGATTCCTACACCAATTAGGGAGGAAGCTGATGATGATGATCATGAAACTACAGATCAAGTTACTACCGAACCTCGTAGGTCTTCCAGAGTAAGATCCGCACCAGAGTGGTACGGTAATCATGTTCTGGAAGTCATGTTACTAGACCATGATGAACCTACGAACTATGAGGAAGCGATGATGAGCCCAGATTCCGCGAAATGGCTTGAGGCCATAAAATCTGAGATAGGATCCATGTATGAGAACAAAGTATGGACTTTGGTTGACTTGCTCGATGATTAGCAAGCCATGTTAAATAAATGGATCTTCAAGAGGAAGACAGACACAGATAGTTGTGTTACTATCTACAAAGCTCGACTTGTTGCGAAAGGTTTTCGATAAGTTCAAGGTGTTGAATATGATGAGATTTTCTCACTCGTAATGATGCTTAAGTCTGTCCGAATCATGTTAGCAATTGCCACATTTTATGAAATCTGGCAAATGGATATCAAAACTGTGTTCCTGAATGGATTTCTGGAAGAAGAGTTGGATATGATGCAACCAGAAGGTTTTGTCAACCCGAAAGGTGCTAACAAAATATGCAAGCTCGAGCGATCCATCACTGGACTGGTGCAAGCATCCCGGAGTTGGAATATATGCTTTGATGAGTTGATCAAAGCATATGGTTTTATATAGACTTTTGGAAAGGCATGTATTTACAAGAAAGTGAGTGGGAGCACTACAGCCTTTCTGATAAGTATATGTGAATGACATATTGTTGATCGGAAATGATGTAGAATTTTCTGGAAAGCATAAAGAAGTGTTTGAAAGGAGTTTTTCAAAGAAAGACCTCAGTAAAGCTACTTACATATTGAGCATAAAGATCTATTGAGATAGATCAAGACGCCTGATAAGATTTTCAATTAGTACATACCTTGACAAGATTTTGAAGTAGTTCAAAATGGAACAGTCAAAGAAAGAGTTCTTGCCTATGATGCAAAGGTATGAAGTTGAGTAAGACTCAAAATCCGACCATGGCAGAAAATAGAAAGAGAATGAAAAGTCATTCCCTGTGCCTCAGTCATAGGTTCTATAAAGTATGCTATGCTGTGTACCAGACCTATTGTATACCTTGCTCTGAGTTTGGCAAAGGAATACAATTTTGATCTAAGAGTAGATCACTGGACAGCGGTCAAGAATATCCTTAGTGAGGACTAAGGAGATGTTTCTCGATTATGGAGGTGATAAAAGAGTTCGTCGTAAAGAGTTACATCGATGCAAACTTTTACACTAATCCAGATGACTCTAAGTCTCAATCTGGATACATATTGAAAGTGGGAGCAATTAGCTAGAGTATCTCCGTACAGAGCATTATACACATAGAATATTTGCAAAATACATACGGCTCTGAATGTGACAGACCCGTTGACTAAACTTCTCTCACGAGCAAAACATGATCATACCTTAGTACTCTTTGGGTGTTAATCACATAGAGATGTGAACTAGATTGTTGACTCTAGTAAATCCTTCGGGTGTTGGTCACATGACGATGTGAACTATGGGTATTAATCACATACAGATGTGAATATTGGTGTTAAATCACATGGCGATGTGAACTATATTATTGACTCTAGTGCAAGTGGGAGACTGAAGGAAATATGCCCTAGAGGCAATAATAAAGTTATTATTTATTTCCTTATATCATGATAAATGTTTATTATTCATGCTAGAATTGTATTAACCGGAAAGATAATACATGTCTGAATACATAGACAAACAGATTGTCACTAGTATGCCTCTACTTGACTAGCTCATTAATCAAAGATGGTTATGTTTCCTAGCCATGGACAAAGAGTTGTCATTTGATTAACGGGATCACATCATTAGGAGAATGATGTGATTGACTTTGACCCATTCCGTTAGCTTAGCATACAATCGTTTATTATGTTGCTGTTGCTTTCTTCATGACTTATACATGTTCCTATGACTACGAGATTATGCAACTCCCGTTTACCGGAGGAACACTTTGTGTGCTACCAAACATCACAACGTAACTGGGTGATTATAAAGGTGCTCTACAGGTGTCTCCAAAGGTACTTGTTGGGTTGGCGTATTTCGAGATTAGGATTTGTCACTCCGATTTTCGGAGAGGTATCTCTGGGCCCACTCAGTAATGCACATCACTATAAGCCTTGCAAGCATTGTAACTAATGAGTTAGTTGCGGGATGATGTATTAAGGAACGAGTAAAGAGACTTGCCTGTAACGAGATTGAACTAGGTATTGAGATATCGACGATCGAATCTCGGGCAAGTAACATACGGATGACAAAGGGAACAACGTATGTTGTTATGCGATTTGACCGATAAAGATCTTCGTAGAATATGTGGGAGCCAATATGAGCATCCAGGTTCCGCTATTGGTTATTGACCGGAAACGTGTTTCGGTCATGTCTACATTGTTCTCGAACCCGTAGGGTCCGCATGCTTAAGGTTTCGATGACAGTTATATTATGAGTTTATATATTTTGATGTACCGAAGGAGTTCGGAGTCCCGGATGAGATCGGGGACATGACGTGGAGTCTCGAAATGGTCGAGACGTAAAGATTCATATATTGGATGATATGGTTAGGCCAAGGGGTCAAGCCCATGAGGCTTTAGGTCGGTGCAAAAGGAGTTTTGCGGAGGCCAGGGGGCCAAACACCGGAGACCCTGGCGTCTGGCCCTGGGCCAGACGCCGAGGCCCATGGTGTCTGGGCCAGACGCCAAGTATTGTGGCGTTTGGTCCTGGAGTCCGAGTGGGACTCTTGCCTTTCGGGCAAAACCGACTTTGAGGAGGCTTTTGCTCCAACTTTCGACCCCGGGGCTCAACATATAAATAGAGGGGCAGGGCTAGCACCAAAGACACAACAATTGATCCCTTGGATCTCTTAGCTGTGTGCGGTGCCCCCTCCACCATAGTCCACCTCGATAATATTGTAGCGGTGCTTAGGCGAAGCCTTGCGACGGTAGAACATCAAGATCGTCACCACGCCGTTGTGCTGACGTCACTCTCCCTCGACACTCGGCTGGATAGGAGTTCGAGGGACGTCATCGAGCTGAACGTGTGCTAGAACTCGGAGGTGTCGTAGTTTTGGTGCTTGATCAGTCGGGCCGTGAAGACATACAACTACATCAACTGCGTTGTGCTAACGCTTCCGCTTACGGTCTACAAGGGTATGTAGAGAAACTCTCCCCTCTCGTTGCTATGCATCACCATGATCTTGCGTGTGCGTAGGAACTTTTTTGAAATTACTATGTTCCCCAACAGTGATCACACGTCGAACTAGGCAACTGGACTATATAGCTGTAACACTTTTGCTTAGCCATGTGTGTATAATGGTGGGGCTACTATTTAGCCCCTAGTACCTTCGCGTGCATCCGAATACGGGCGCGTGTGTATGTGGCCGGGAAATGGCCCTTCGTTAATGCAGAGGAATCTTTAGGGATTCCGGTGAGTCTTCGAGTGGTTGAACAGTCTCTCGTTGTATCATGAGAGTCAGTTTTCGGCTTTCTCTACTGAAGCGCTCATCCGGAATAACCAGGGCACAATCGCAGTAGTTCTCCTTTGGCCTACCTTAGCCGGTGATAATGGAACATAAGGCGGCAAACCCAACATTTGACCAAAGACATGATTCGGAGTTGATGCATATACGGCCAAACTCGTGACACCGAACACTCCCGAGGGTATTCGGTCTTTGTAAAGGAAAAGAGGCTGATAAGAGCCTATTATAAGCCCTTAATTCCTAGGTACGTGCAATTTAGTCTGCTGTGGCCAAATGCCAATAACGGCAGTATCCTCTGTGGGTATAGAACCCATGGGATGGTTAAACAACAAGAGGCAGTAGAAAAGGTTTACACAGGGGCTTAATCTAAAAAGAAACCTGTTGAACGGGGCCCTGCTGCACGTCTGCGCCTTTGTCTCTGTTGTGTCGTATCCTAGAAGGGTCTCGCACGAACATTGTCTGTCAAAAAAAGAAAAACTCGTAGGAGAGTGCAACGTAAGTATGCGATTAATAATAAAAGTGTAAGATGTTGGCCTGCCAATAAGGTCGAGCCAAGTGTGGGGCTGTATTAAATATATACAGCCCTTGGTTTCCATTATGGGATTACATATATGGTGCCCTATTTGAATTTTATCCAGGCTACCGGACTCGTCTAACCGTGTCTGTGGTCGTAATGACCAGTCGTGTTTTCTGATATTGGAGGCCGCTTATAGTCCGGCGTCCAGGGCCGTCGCGTGTTCCTCTACGCGTGAGAGGCGCTCTTTGATTCCGCTAACGGTGATGACACCACGTGGACCGGGCATCTTGAGTGTAAGGTAGCCATAATGCGGCAATGCATTGAAGCGGGCGAAGGCCGTTCTTCCAAGAAATGCATGATAGCTGCTTTGGAAGGGTACAATGGTGAAGAGCAGTTCTTCACTTCTGGAGTTGCCTGGGGAGCCGAATGTTACTTCCAGCACGACGGAGCCCCTGCCGTAGGCTTCAACGCCTGGTATCACCCCTTCAAAGGTGGTGTTGCTTTTGCTAATTCTGCATGGGTTTATCCCCATTCTGCAGACAGTGTCCCCGTATATTAAGTTGAGGCTACTACCGCCGTCCATGAGGACACGGGTGAGACGGTATCCGTCGATTATTGGGTCAAGCACCAAGGCCTGTGATCCTCCGCGCCGAATACTAGTTGGGCCGTCCATGTGGTCGAAAGTGATCGGACGAGACATCCAGTAATGATATGTGGGTACGATGGGCTCTACATCGTGCGCGTCTATGGGCGCACGTCCATGCCTTCTCGTGGAATGTGAGTCGCGTGGGATCATGTTTACTGTTTTAACCTCTGGCGGGAATTTTTTCTGTCCCCCAGTGTTCGGTAGGCGAGGTTCATCCTCGTCTTCGCTTGGTGTGTCCCTCCCCGTGTGTTCGGCATTTAATTTGCCGGCCTGGTTGAAGACCCAACACTCTCTATGGGTGTGGTTCGCAGGTTTCTCCGGGGTGCCATGAATTTGGCATAGTCTGTCCAGGACTCTGTTTAGACCGGACGGTCCCTCTTTACTGCCTTTGAATGGCTTCTTTTGCTGATCAGGTCGAGGGCCCCTAAATCCGGCGTTGACCGTCGTGTTATCTGGGCTCTCTTCCTTGTTTTGGCGTTTGTTTTTATTACGCCGTGGCTTCCCGTTGCCATCCCTTATTTCGGATGTGGTGGGGTTGCTGGTGCCTTTGCGGGCTAGCCAGCTATCTTCACCCGTGCAGAAGCGGGTCATAAGGCTTGTTAAGGCTGCCATTGTCCTTGGCTTTTCTTGGCCAAGGTGTCTGGCAAGCCACTCGTCCCAGATGATGTGTTTGAATGCCGCTAAAGCTTCGACGTCCGGACAATCGACAATTTGATTCTTCCTACTGAGGAATCTGTTCCAAAGCTTGCGGGCGGACTCTCGGGGTTGTTGGATTGTGTGACTTAGATCGTCTGCATCCGGAGGCCGGACATAGGTCCCTTGGAAATTGGCCCTGAAAGCGTCTTCGAGTTCCTCCCAACTCCCAATTGAGTTTTCGGGGAGGCTTTTCAACCAGTGTCGAGCTGGTCCCTTCAACTTGAGGGGAAGGTATTTGATGGTGTGGAGGTCATCCCCACGAGCCATGTGAATATGCAGGATAAAATCCTTGAACCAGACCCCTGGGTCTGTGGTGCCGTCGTATGCTTCTATGTTCACATGTTTGAAGCCTTGTGGGAATTCATGGTCCAGTACTTCTTCGGTGAAGCACAGGGGGTGAGCAGCCCCTCTGTATCTGGACGCGCTGTGGCATGTAGTTGGCTGTTGTTGTGTCCGGAGTTTATTCCGGACTGGTATCTGGCTTGTGTGAGCGTTTGGGTGACCATATTCCGTCGCCGGGATGTGTCTTTTAGGTCCATAGATGGACCTGGCTGCCCCGGCCTTCTTATCTAGGTGCTCACGTAGATCGTGCGCAGTGTCCGCAGCCGCTCTGTTATGGTTGTGAAGCGGTACGTCTGGGTTCTTGGTCGAATTTTCTTTTGGTGGAACGGCCGCGTCGTCGAATTCTGGCAGTAGCTTGCGCTTTGGATAGCTTTTCGTATGGCGGTCATCACCCTATCTTTCTTCAGTGTCTAGCACTTTATTCCATCTTCGGCTGAGTTTTTCTTGTGCGGCCTTGAGCCGTTGCTTCTGCTTTTTTGGACTTCTTGCGGTGGCCATAAGCTTTCTGTGGAGGTTGTCTCGTTCCACTTGTTTGTCCGGGATGATGAATGCATCGTCGTCCGGACTGTCTTCCTGTTCTGGGGCGACTTCATGAGCTCGTCCCTCCGGATCATTGTGATCGGGTATTTGCTCCGAACTTGATTTGTCGTGACCTGGCTCATCCTGCTCCATCGCTAGGTCCATGTGGTCGTTGTTGCTTTCGTAGTTTGCGGGTATATCGACCCTTTTTGCGCTCTTGTCGCTATTTTTGCAATGGCTAGACTTTTAGCGGCGTCTGTGCCGCCTTTTTGGATTTTGCTCGGATGTTTTATCTTCTGGATTATCGCTGTCGTCCTTATTGGGCATATCTACCATGTATATATCGTATGACAAGGTAGTAGTCCCGCGCCCCAGGGATTCTGGAGCTTCTCCTACATCGTCATCCATACTGTCGATGTCTTCGGAGTCGGAGTCAAGCCCGTCGGTTAACTCTTCGATTGTGGCAATGAAGTGGGTGGTGGGTGGGCACCGAATTCCTTTGCCGCCTGCTTCCCACTCGGGCCGGACATAGTTCGGCCCAGAGCCTCCTGACAAAGAGAGAGACTTTAATGAGTTCAGCATATCACCAAGGGGCGAGTGCTGAAAGATGTCTGCAGCGGTAAACTCCATTACAGGAGCCCAACCTGGCTCGGCTGGCTCAAGAGCAGGCGGATCGGGACCAACAACCGGATACGAGTCTGGGGGCCGGGGTTACAGACCTCCATAGAGGTGAGACCTGTGTTCAGCTCCACCGCCGATGAGTGTGCGGCCTGCGGGGCGGGGCCCAGCCGTCTGTCCATAGGCAATGCAACCTGCCCTGGATTTAGATCCGGGGCTGCTTCGGGGATGATGTCCCGAGCATTGTCCGACAGCAGGTCTAGGCCGTGCTCGTTGTGACTGTCCGGCGTTCCTAGCGCAGGCTCGAATCTGTCGAGGATCAAGTCTCTGCGGATATCTGTCATGTAGTTCAAGCTTCCGAACCTGATCTGGCGGCCAGGGGCGAAGCTATCGATCTGCTCCAACTGGCCAAGCAAATTGGCCCGTAGTGCGAAGCCGCCGAACACAAAGATCTGTCCGGGGAGAAAAGTCTCACCCTGGACCATATTGTCGACGATTGAAGACGCCATCAAGCCTCGAAGCGACGACACAGAGGAACTCTCAATGAAAGCACCAATGTCGGTGTCAAAACCGGCGGATCTCGGGTAGGGGGTCCCGATCTGTGCGTCTTAGGCTGATGGTAACAGGAAGCAAGGGACACAATGTTTACCCAGGGTCGGGCCCTCTCGATGAAGGTAAAACCCTACTTCCTGCTTGATTAATATTGAAGCTACGTGTAGTACAAGGGTAGATCTACCACAAGATCGTAGAGGCTAAACCCTAAGAGCTAGCCTATGATGGTATGATTGTAATTGTGATCGGCCTTCTAAGGACCATCCTCTTCGGTTTATATAGACACCAAAGAGCTAGGGTTTACATGGAGTCGGTTACAAGGAAGGAAACATAATATCCGGATCACCAAGCTTGTCTTCCACGCAAAGGAGAGCCCCATCCGGACACGAGCCAAAGTCTTGAGTCTTGTATCTTGATGCTTCTATAGTCCGGACGATGTATACAGTCCGGCTGTCCGGATACCCCCTTATCCAGGACTCCCTCAAGGGTCCCGGCGCACTAGTTGTTCCGAATGACGCTGAGGGACACGCACCCATGTGGAAGAAGAAATCTATATTTTGGGACCTACCCTACTAGAAAGACCTAGAGGTCCGCTCTTCAATCGACGTGATGCACGTGACGAAGAACCTTTGCGTGAACCTGCTAGGCTTCTTGGGCGTGTATGGAAAGACAAAAGATATACCTGAGGCACGGGAGGACCTGCAACGTTTGCACGAAAAAGACGGCATGCCTTCGAAGTAGTATGAAGGTCCTGCCAGCTACGCTCTTACGAAAGAAGAGAAAGAAATCTTCTTTGAATGCCTGCATAGTATGAAGGTCCCGACTGGCTTCTCGTTGAATATAAAGAGAATAATAATATGCGAGAGAAAAAGTTCCAGAACCTAAAGTCTCATGACTGCCACGTGATTATGACGCAACTGCTTCCGGTTGCATTGAGGGGGCTTCTACCGGAAAACGTCCGATTAGCCATTGTGAAGCTATGTGCATTCCTCAATGCAATCTCTTAGAAGGTGATCGATCCAGAAATCGTACCAAGGCTTAGGAGTGATGTGGAGCAATGTCTTGTCAGTTTCGAGCTGGTGTTTCCACCATCCTTCTTCAATATCATGACGCATGTCCTAGTTCATCTAGTCGACGAGATTGTCATTCTGGGGCCCGTATTTCTACACAATATGTTCCCCTTTGAGAGGTTCATGGGAGTCCTAAAGAAATATGTCTGTAACCGCGCTAGGCCCGAAGGAAGCATCTCCATGGGCCATCAAACAGAGGATGTCATCGGGTTTTGTGTTGACTTCATTCCTGGCCTTAAGAAGATAAGTCTCCCTAAATCGCGGTATGAGGGGAGACTGACGGGAAAAGGCACGCTTGGAAGGGACTCAATAATATGCAGGGACGGATATTCTTGGTCTCAAGCACACTACACAGTTCTATAGAACTCTACCTTGGTGACCCCGTATGTCGATGAACACAAGAACAGTCTGCGCTCCAAACACCCGGAGCAGTGCGACGACTGGATTACATGTGAACACATTAGGACTTCCAGCAGTTGGTTGGAAACACGTCTCAGAGGTGACAACACTGTTTGTGATGAGTTGTACTTGTTGTCCAGGGGACCATCTTTGACTGTATTGATTTACAAAGGATACGAGATAAATGGTAATACATTTTACACAATTGACCAAGATCAAAAGAGCACCAACCAAAACAGTGGTGTCCGCTTTGATGCAACAACTGAGAGGGGAAAGTACACATATTATGGTTACATAGTGGACATATGAGAACTTGACTATGGACATGATTTTAAGGTCCCTTTGTTTAAGTGCAAATGGCTCAATCTGTCAGGAGGCGGGGTACAGGTAGACCCATAGTATGGAATGACAATAGTGGATCTGAAAAATCTTGGGTACACTGACGAACCATGCGTCCTAGCCAATGATGTGGCATAGGTTATCTATGTGAAGGACATGTCTACCAGACCGAGAAAAAGAAAAGATAAGGAAGCGAATACATCATACGATGAGCCAAAGCGCCACATAGTTCTTTCAAGAAAAAGGGACATCATGGGAGTGGAGGGCAAGACAGACATGTCTGAAGATTATGAAAAGTTTCATGAAATTCCTCCCTTCAAAGTCAAGGCTAACCCAAGCATCCTGATAAACGATGAAGATTATCCATGGTTACGGCGCAATAAGCAAATGACACAAGCGAAGAAAAAGTGAAGACTTTCTCCCGCAACTATTATGATGATACCATGCCAACTTTGTAACAGACGAGTATGATACCATTGTCTGTTTCGTACATGCACATGCTATGTGGGTGAAATTATGATACCATGCCAGCTTTCAACTTTTTCAGAGTTCATTTGAAATGCTTTAATGTCTTATGGTTCGGCCCTCGTAATACCATTAATCCCGGTTCGCTCCTTGTCAACTATGTTCTCACCAAGAATACTCTCAAGAGGGCAGCCACGTGGGCCATTGGTCCCGGTTCGTCTGGACCTTTTGGTCCCGGTTCCACGCACGAATCGGGACCAATGCGCCTCGCCCCTGGCCCATGACCATTAGTCCCGGTTTGTGCCACAAACCGGGACTAAAGGTGTCGGGGATATACCCCGCGGTATAAACCACCGGATGTATGACCCGGCTAGAGTTTGGCGATTCACTGGCGACCCACTTGGACTTGGCGGTTTATGATTCATTGGTAATCCAGCAGGCGGGTCAGAGGAGCGACAAGACCTGGTAGCCCAATGGGCGGTTTATGGAAGGCCGGATCACGTTATGGTGGGCCGGTTTAAGAGAAAGGCATAAGGAATATTCTCCTATAAAGGAAGCAAGACTAGGACTCCACTTGTAATAGAGTAATCCTAATCCAACTAGGACTAGTCATGTAAACCGCCCCTTCAACATATATAAGGAGGGGCAGGGCTCCCCAAAGAGGCAGCAAGAAACAATCTCTAGGGCTAGACACAACTAGAGGAGAGCCGGTTTACGGCGACTCCCTCATGAGCATAATGAGATCTAGCCTCAAACAGCATGTAGGGTTGTTACCGGATGATGTTTCCCGGGGCCCGAAGCTGTCTAAACCCGTGTCTTGCATGTTGCGTCTCTCGATTCCGCTCAACCCCTCTCAAGCTACCGCATAGTTGCATTGGCCTCGCGACTAAGTCGTCACACTAAGGACATCTGACGTGTTAATTCCATGATAGTTGGCACCCACCGTGGGGCTCGTGCACGGTGGTGTTGAGTTCTTGGAGGGATTACTTCAGGGATCAAGAAGCTCACGATAAGCTGGATGAAAAAGAGCCGGCGCAGAAGATAACATCATCAACCATCAGTCAAAGTGAGATATACAAATATTTTAGATCAAGAAAATTAGGGTAGCATTTGTGCGCTAGCGCACGAGACCAGATGTGCATCCGCTGAAGAAAAATACAAGTCATCGGTTCAATCCGATTTGCAGCGAAACCGAGGGTTGGACCCATGCCTAATCATCGTATCAATGAAAGACAGGCGTGACGGAAAGAATAGCCAAAAAAAGTCAATGGGATCTGTCCATGTACAGAACTGTGGGATCGATGGCAGCCAACCACAAGGGAATTATTTAGCTTGGCACAGATTTCGAGCAAATTCAGGGAATCTACCATATGAAGCTACTAGTACGATACGGAACGGACTTTTTACTATATTGAGCAAATCAACAAGTTATTCCGATTCAGACAGCCGGACGATCATCAATACGAAGTCAGATCGGTCTTTTTGGTGTGTCATGGTAGGAAACTGAGACATCTTGCAGGTTTTTTGTTTTGGTTTCCTCGTGCTTGCCGATACAGCCTGAGTCGGCGTCATGTCCGCTGGCCTCGACCGAGCCGCCATGTCACACTGCTTTAGCTGCTGCTTTGGTCCGGGTCGTTCTGGTGGCTTCTACTAAACCAACTCGGTTCCTGTCATGCATTGCGAGGGTCATCGCCTGCCGCTGCCACGAGCCGGCCCGCCTTCGCCGCTACGGCCTCGTCATGCTGCGGCCAAACAGCAACGTACGGAGGCATCAACTCAGGAGGCCAAACAACAACTCCAGATTTGACCGGTCATTGACTCCTCTCACGAAGACCAAAAACAAGGCATCAACTGATATCACGGCCGCCGAGGCATATCACTAGTTGCAAAAAGTTGGTACACAGCAGAATACACCAATCTAAGCCAGATTGCTAGCGCGTTAAAGAAAAAAAAGGAGGAGAAGGTCAAGTGGGGACCTCAGGCATTAGAAGACAGAAAACCAATCAACCTTTCTATCAAAAGCAAAAGCAGCACTATGCATTATCCAGCACCGGCAAAAAATACCAGGTGTTATTCTTCCTATGTATTTTATCAGTACATGTTAAATCATCCGACGACAATTACTCTGGCTTGTAATATTTTTATGCAGGGCGACTATTAAAAGAAAAAGGGGTGGTGTTATACCATGGATGCACGTCTGGCTGTGTCACGCTGCTTCACGAACAGGCGTGTCGCTGTCCGGTTATTATTAATGCGCCGGCCAACTCACCCGTCCACGCTGCCTTACAGTGCCACGGACAACTCGCCTGTCCGCCCTCGTGACCGGTTCACGCGTCCGCACCGGCTTACAACGCCACGGACAACTCGCCCGTCCGCCCTTGCGGCTGGTTCACCCGTGAGCGACTTCAACTTCACCTAGCGATCATCAATTTCATGGCGCATTATTTCTGGCCTGGCACATCAGGTGATATCCATCTCAAATATATTTTATTGGTACATATTATAGAGCAGTTTATCTTTGTCTTGGTCTGCAACATTGTTGATGCAGGACAATTGTTCACTACATCAAAGCGACGTGGTTAACTCGCCCGTCCGTGTTGGTTTACAACACCGCGGCCGGTTCATCTGTTTGAGCCACCTCTGATGCTGAGGTCATCTTTTCCGTCCGCCTCTCGCGGCCTGGTCTGCATGAGCTGTTTATTGAGTATGAGCAAGTCACAGCTTGGGTAGCCCGGTTTTCTTTCAACAAAATGGAGGAAAATTATCATATACTATCAACCGCCGTCTGCACTGGTTGGCTCAATAGGCAGGCGCACAAGTCGCCACCACTACAGTTTGATTAACTTCAAATCGTCAGTTGGAAGGAACCATTGGTCGAGTTGCTGACACGTCTCATACGGGACCAATTATAACCCGCCGCAGTCACATCAACCTTCTGTGGATTCACATCATGTTATCAACACCAATGATATACAAGTTATGCCGGTTTATATCACGATCAAATATGGAGAGTCTCAAGCCAACTCCTCGAGTCACCTTTGAGACTCGGAGGCTACTGTTATATTCATGAAAATTTAAAAGTCGTCAGAAATTTTTTGGCTTAGAAAGTATATGACAGTTACAAAATCCCAGTTCAATGAAGAAGTTCCGGGTCATCAGAAAGGATTCCGATTCAAAATCCGGTTTAAGAGATATCTCTCTTCATAAAGCGTTAAAGCTCTCAAATATCCGGTTTAAAATCTGGCTCAAAGGAAGTCAGTATCACTGAAGCTCTCAAATATCCGTCTTACAATCCGGTTCAAGGGAAAACTGTCTCCCACAAAGCTCTGAAGCTCTCAAATCCGGTTTAAAAATGTCCGATTCAAAAAGGAATTCACTTCTCGCAAGTTCGAGTTTAAAGGCCGTCAAAAAATTTCCGACTGAAAATGAAGATTCTGGTTTAAAATCCGGTTCAAGGGAAAGATGTCTCCCACAAAGCTTTGAAGCTCTCAATATCCGGTTCAAAATCCCGGTTCAAGAAGAATTAATTTCTTGCAGAAAGTTAAAAGTTGCCGAAGAGGACCTGCTGCCATGATGTGTGGTTCAAACATGGGTACCCTGCCTTATTGATTTATCATATTATTGATCACTTGGGGGCTTCCTGCTCAAACATAGGTGTATTCACCAAAGAGAACATAGCGTTACTACCCTCTTGATACAGCTATCAAGCCAATATTATTATAAGGGGCCAAAGAGAGTTTGTTGCATAGCACAACTCAAACATAGGCACCCGGTGAGCATAGCTCAAAAATATAGCACATGTGGGCTTCAACTGACAAAGCGGAGTCCTGTCCATTAATCCGGCTATCATGCCACAATACAGGTTGGGAGCTTCACACCCAAGGGGCCAAAGAGAGTATTGTTGCTAAAAGCACAACTCAAACATAGGCACCCATTGAGCACAACTCACAAAGTTACTTGGGGGCTCTTTGTTTAAAGTAACAAAGAGTTTGAAAGGACCCTTGTAACCGGGTATCGACCCACGGCTTGGAAGCCTGGTGTATTCACCTAAAACCTCGGGTTAATCTGCCTTCATCAAGTAAGCCACTCCTATCCAGGTAATCCTGGCATGACCCGCTGAATGTTTGACAGTTACTCTCATTGAGACCCTGAACTTGTCAAAGTTAAAACAATGATTGGTTAGTTGGAGACCCATCTTAAAAGGCTTTGTCAAATGGTTTAACTCAGCGGCCTGGCAGCCCACGAAGAGCCTCGAATTTGGGCCTGGCAGCCCTTGAAAAGCCTCGACTACAAGTTTTATTTGATTTTGTTTTTGCAAAGTTTTATCTCTTTTGATAAGTTCTAAGTTAAACCAGTGTCTACTGGCTCCGCTAGACCATATGTCATTACATCAACCCGGTGTTTCTTAACCCGGCATGGCCTACAGTTATCATCTGTTAGCACATAATCCATTCTGAACCGGCATCTCTTAATCCGGTCTGGCATTGACTATAAGTCGCTAGGATGATCATCCGGTGTTTATTACAACCCGGCACGGTTTTATTACAAACCGGCAAAATATGAGGGGAGTTATCATACTCAAGATTTGGGTTATCACCCTTACTACAAAAAGTTGGTAAACCAACGATGTGATTCAATGTCACAGGTATGATATATTTCACATTTGATTATTCTTATGTGAAGCCTTGGTTATAAACCCGGGTTATATGTTGGGCATTATGACCCGTCCGACGGTAAACCGCCAGGACACTTTAAACTTGTTGTATGCAGAAACAGGTTGAATAAAGCATAAATACAAATCACCGGTGTTTATTAACCCAGCTTGGCTTTAGACTATAAGTCACCAGTATATATTTGGATTGCGCCATTGGAACCATGCGCTTATAAATCATTGGGTATATTATTCAAATCTTTAATAGCCAACACGGCTGGATTTTTATTATGGTTATCAATAACCAATATTATGATTGAGGTTTTCAAAGTCGCTTCAGCGCAATGGCTATTATTTTATCAATGGATATGATTTATTCTACAATGGAGGGAATAGTCCCGAGTCGCTACAGGCTTACGACCCGGCACTTGGGGGCTACATTATTTAAGTTGAGATTACATCAAATACGCAAGTCTCATGTCGCTGCAAGCATGCACCATGACACTTGGGGGCTAATGCAAAGTCATTGTTTGCTCACCTTATTGAAGACCCGACTCATCACATCGTAATGAGCCGGCCCTTGGGGGCTACCAATTGCTCCTGTCAACTATTCAAGGTACAAAGCTTTTTATCCATTATACTGAAGGGTCCACTGCTCAGTGGTAAAGCACAAGGCTCTTAACCTTGTGGACGTGAATTCAAGCCCCATGATGGGGGTTACATCATATGATGTTATTTTCATTGAAGTATATATCAAAGTCCCAGCTCAATATTATCTTACTGAGCCGACCCTTGGGGGCTACACGTTGCTGTTCAAAGTTTACAAAGATTATATTTAGAAAGTCCCTGCTCATCATTGCATAATGACCCAGCCCTTGGGGGCTACACTGGTTGAAGTTTTTATGAGCATAATGCAATTTCAAGTCCCAGGTTGCTGCAAGCATGACGATCTGGCACTTAGGGGCTATATATATAGAATATACAGTTTTTACTAGTGACTGGGATGAACAACATGGATTTCTTCAAAAACTGGCAATATTGATATTGAAGCAAGTCTTAAATCATCACTTTGCTCTACTCAAGACTTGGGGGCTACAGGTATTATGCATGTAAAGGAGGAACTTCTTCAAATTATCAGTTGTGAGCAAATCAGGAAGATCAATTACATGACCCGGTGTCAACAAGCAATTATGACCTGTCATCGTCTGTTTTATAACCCGACAAGGGTGGTAATCATAAACCGGCAAGTTCTACATCTTCAAGCCGGCTGGATATCAATTGAATATTTGAAGACCGATATTTTTGTCAAGTCAGAGCATTGAAGGCCGAATCAAATGGATTCTTTATTTACAATATTTCTTCTACCAAAAAAATTTGACTATGAAGCTGGTGTACTGACCCGGATTTTCTACAAGGAAGAAATAACAAGGATTTAAGGATGATCAAGTGCCGATTTATAAGAATATTTAAACTGGAGCACAACCCGACAAATTTGTTCTTGTGTTTATGTTGCAGATCAGTTTAACATGGATGAATCCAAATTAAACTGGGGGCTAATGTCGGGGATATACCCCGCGGTATAAACCGCCGGATGTATGACCCGGCTAGAGTTTGGCGATTCACTGGTGACCCACTTGGACCTGGTGGTTTATGATTCATTGGTAATCCGGCAGGTGGGTCAGAGGAGCGACAAGACCCGGTGGCCCAACGGGCGGTTTATGGAAGGTCGGATCACGCTATGGTGGGTCGGTTTAAGAGAAAGGCATAAGGAATATTCTCCTATAAAGGAAGCAAGACTAGGACTCCACTTGTAATAGAGTAATCCTAATCCAACTAGGACTAGTCATGTAAACCGCCCCTTCAACATATATAAGGAGGGGCAGGGCTCCCCAAAGAGGGAGCAAGAAACAATCTCTAGGGCTAGACACAACTAGAGGAGAGCCGGTTTACGGCGACTCCCTCATGAGCATAATGAGATCTAGCCTCAAACAGCATGTAGGGTTGTTACCGGATGATGTTTCCCGGGGCCCGAAGCTGTCTAAACCCTTGTCTTGCGTGTTGCGTCTCTCGATTCCGCTCAACCCCTCTCAAGCTACCGCATATTTGCGTTGGCCTCGCGACTAAGTCCTCACACTAAGGACATCTGACATGTTAATTCCACGACAAAAGGGTTGGTCCTTGTTGCGCTCAGACTTTAGTCCCACCTCGCCAATCAAAGGGCGCTCACACCGGTTTATAAGCCCG
Organism: Triticum dicoccoides; assembly: GCF_002162155.2. Classification (NCBI taxonomy): domain Eukaryota; kingdom Viridiplantae; phylum Streptophyta; class Magnoliopsida; order Poales; family Poaceae; genus Triticum; species Triticum dicoccoides. Next base: position 635,993,184 of record NC_041385.1, read on the forward strand.
TCCCTCTCTGCCTTGTTGAGCTCCTCTCAAAGTGAAAATAGATGCCCCTATATAAGGAATTTGACCTAAATTCATAGTGAATTTCTCTGAAATTCATAGAAATTTATTATGAATTTAGGTTGAATTTTCTCTATAGGCGCATCTATGTTCATTTTTTTAGTAAAGTTAATCACAAACTTGTAATTTACACAAATTTCAAAGAATTCAAATTTTAACTATTCAAATTTGAAAACTAATGGCACTAACAGAAAGTTTATAATTTTTCTAAAACCAATGGCACTAACAGAAAGTTTATAATTTTGCTGACCTAAAAGCAAAAGGAATTAAAAAATAAAGCAAAAAACAAAAGAAAATAAATAATGCAGAGAACAAAATAAAAAAAACTGGAAACAAAATAAAAATAGCAACAATAAGTATTTTG
>NC_041385.1:635993715-636005029 GCF_002162155.2 Triticum dicoccoides
GAATTAAAAAATAATGCAAAAAACAAAAGAAAATAAATAATGCAGAAAACAAAACAAAAAAACTGGAAAAAAATAAAAATAGCAACAATAAGTATTTTGTTGTAAGTAGAAACAAAATAAAATAAATAAAGCAAGAAAGAAAACAAAAAAAAACAAAAAAAGTGTTTTCAAATTTGAAAACTAATGGCACTAACAGAAAGTTTATAATTTTTCTAAAACTAAAAGCAAAATGTATTAAAAAATAAAGCAAAAAACAAAAGAAAAGAAATAATCAGAAAACAAAACAAAAAACTAGAAAAAATTAAAATAGCAACAATAAGTAAAGAAAACAAAAAAACAAAAAAAGTACCTCCTACTGGGCCCCCACGGCCTGAATACGACTAGAAACCCTACCATGGGCCAGGATTCAGGCCCGCAGGAGGCCTAGTAGGCCCATAGGTAGATAAGTGACTTTAGACCCGTAAGCCTGCATTTGAGAGGAGCTCGAAGTGGTTAGCGCAGCAGCGCTTATAAACCATTGTCGAGCCCTCTCGGCTAGCGAGGTGGGACTAAACATCCCACCGCACCGCGCCAGTTCCAGCACAAGGCCTTTGGTCCCAGTTGGTGCCACCAACCGGGACTAAAGGGGTGCATTGGTACCGGTTCGTGGCACAAACCGGGACCAAAGCCTTTCCTATATAACCAAACACTTGGGAAATTTCCCCCACCCACCATTCTTCTCTCCAACGCCGCCAGGCTACTGCGTTGCTCCTCGACGCCGGCCCCTACCCCGACGTCGCTATCGCCTCCCCTAGCCGCCCGAGGTCGCCATCGCCGCCCGCTCGCCGTCGCCCGTGTCCTCGCCCGACGCCGTCGCCGCTCGCCGCCCTGCCCCGACGCGCATCGCGCGCTGATACGTCTCCAATGTATCTACTTTTCCAAACACTTTTGCCCTTGTTTTGGACTCTAACTTGCATGATTTGAATGAAACTAACCCGGACTGACGCTGTTTTCAGCAGAACTACCATGATGTTGTTTTATGTGTAGAAAAGAAAAGTTCTCGGAATGACCTGCAAATCCACGGAGGGACTTTTCAGAATTAATAAGAATTTTTGGCGAAAGAATCAGGGCCAGGGGGCCCAAGGCCTGTCCACGAGACAGGGGGCGCCCCCCCCTAGGGCGCGCCCCCTATCTCGTGGGCCCCCCGGACCTCCTCCGACCTCAACTCCAACTCCATATATACCGTCTCGCGGAGAAAAAAAATCAGAGAGAAAGTTTCATTGCGTTTTATGATATGGAGCCGCCGCCAAGCCCTAATCTCTCTTGGGAGGGCTGATCTGGAGTCCGTTCGGGGCTCCGGAGAGGGGGATTCGTCGTTGTCGTCATCATCAACCATCCTCCATCACCAATTTCATGATGCTCACCGCCATGTGTGAGTAATTCCATCGTAGGCTTGCTGGACGGTGATGGGTTGGATGAGATTTACCATGTAATCAAGTTAGTTTTGTTAGGGTTTGATCCCTAGTATCCACCATGTTCTGAGATTGATGTTGCTATGACTTTGCTATGCTTAATGCTTGTCACTAGGGCCCGAGTGCCATGATTTCAGATCTGAACCTATTATGTTTTTAGGAATATATGTGTGTTCTTGATCCTATCTTGCAAGTCTATAGTCACCTATTATGTGTTATGATCCGACAACCCCGAAGTGACAATAATCGGGACACTTCTCGGTGATGATCGTAGTTTGAGGAGTTCATGTATTCACTATGTGTTAATGCTTTGGTCCGGTTCTCTATTAAAAGGAGGCCTTAATATCCCTTAGTTTCCACTAGGACCCCGCTGCCATGGGAGGGTAGGACAAAAGATGTCATGCAAGTTCTTTTCCATAAGCACGTGTGACTATTTACGGAATACATGCCTACATTACATTGATGAACTGGAGCTAGTTCTATATCACCCTATGTTATAACTATTGCATGAGGAATCGCATCCGGCATAATTATCCATCACTGATCCATTGCCTACGAGCTTTTCATATATTGTTCTTTGCTTATTTACTTCTCCGTTGCTACTGTTACAACTACTACAAAACCCCAAAAATATTTATCTTTACTGTTGCTACTGTTACCATTACTATCATACCACTTTTGCTACTAAATACTTTGCTATAGATACTAAGTTATCCAGGTGTGGTTGAATTGACAACTCAACTACTAATACTCAAGAATATTCTTTGCCTCCCCTTGTGTCGAATCAATAAATTTGGGTTGAATACTCCACCCTCGAAAGCTGTTGCGATCCCCTATACTTGTGGGTTATCAAGAGTAATTCCTGGCGCCGTTGCCGGGGAGCATAGCTCTATTCTCTGAGTCACTTGGGATTTATATCTATTGATCACTATGAAGAACTTGAAAGACACTAAGACCAAGATTTTGCCCTCAACTATGAGGGGAGGTAAGGAACTGCCATCTAGGTCTGCACTAGATTCTCCTTCCGTTATTGATAGGCTTGCGACACCTAAACCTGCTACTGCTATGAATTCTGATATGTCGCATATTATTGATGATGCCACTTGTGCTATGCATGATGAAACTACTTCTGTGCGTGATACTACTTTGCCATTAGGTGAATTTCTTGATAAACAACTTGCTAGAGTTAGGGGGAATGAAAATGTTGAAGAACCTATTATTGATGATAGTGATGATGAACGTTCGCCCAATCATTATGTATGACATGTTGTTCCTAAGGGTTATGTTATGAACAAAGAAGCTGCTGAAGCTATTCTTGCTTGCAATGATAGAAATGATCTTAAGAAATTATTATCTAAATGGAAGCAGCAGTCTCTTAATGCTAGAATGAAACCCGATCCTGCTTTTGCTACTTCACCTATCAGTGTTACTGATAAGGATTATGAATTCTCTGTTGATCCCGATATTATTACTTTAGTTGAATCTGATCCTTTTTATGGCCTTGAATCTGAAACTGTTGTGGCACACCTTACCAAGTTGAATGATATAGCCACCCTATTTACTCATGATGAGAAGTCTTGCTATTTATATATCCTTAAGATATTTCCGTTCTCATTAAAGGGTGATGCTAAGACTTGGTATAATTCTCTTGCTCCTGGTTGTGTGCGTAGTCCCCAGGATATGATTTATTACTTCTCTGTTAAATATTTCCCTGCTCATAAGAAACAAGCTGCCTTGCGGGAAATATATAATTTTGTGCAAACCAAAAAAGAGAGTCTCCCACAAGCTTGGGGGAGGCTTCTCCGGTTGGTTTATGCTTTGCTCGATCATCATCTTAAGAAAAATGAAATACTTGATATCTTTTATAATGGACTAACCGATGCTTCCAAGGACCACTTGGATAGTTGTGCTGGTTGTGTTTTCAGGGAAAGAACAGGCGACGAAGCTGAAATATTATTGAATAATATGTTGATTAATGAAAATAATTGGACTCTTCCCGAGCCAGTTCCTGAAGTAATTCCTGAACCAATTGAGCCAACTCCTGAGCCTATTCCTAAACCCACTCCGAAGAAGAGAGGTGTTTTATTCCTCGGTCCTGAAGATATGCAAGAGGCAAAGAAATCAATGAAAGAAAAAGGTATTAAAGCTGAAGATGTTAAGAATTTACCTCCTATTGAAGAAATACATGGTCTAAATATACCGCCTGAAGAACCACATTGTCTTGAGAACCCGACACAGGTAGTAAAGGTAAATTCTCTCTATAGATATGATAAAGTTGAAATACCCTCTACTAAATTTCATAGCCCATGCTTAGATGAATTTGATGACTTTATGGCTAGACAAGAAAGTTTTAATGCTTATGTTGGTAGAGAGTTAAAGAATAATGCTTTCGAGATAGGATGCGTAGGTGATAATCTGGCTAGAGTTAAAGATGAACTTCACCGCATTAGAAAATATGCTTCTATGGTTGCTACTCAAGCCGAGCAAGTGCTCAAGGCTCAAAATGATTTGCTTGATGAATTCAATAATAAAAATGACTTTGCCGTTAGAGTGGCTACTAGAACTGGTAGAATGACTCGGGAACCTTTGTATCCTGAAGGCCACCCTAAAAGAATTGAACAAGATTCTCAGAATAATAATCTAGATGTTCCTAGTTCTTCTAAGAAAAAGAAAAAGAAAAATAATAGGACTGCGCAAACTTCTAGTGAACCTAATATTGAAACACTTGAGAATCCCAATAATACTTCTATCTCTGATGCTGAAACGCAATCAGGTGATGAACATGAACCTGATGATAATGCTAATAATGATGTTCATGTGGATGCTCAACCTAGTAATAACAATGATATGGAGATTGAACATGCTGTTGATCTTGATAACCCACAATCAAGAAACCAACATTATGATAAGAGAGATTTTGTTGCTAGGAAGCACGGTAAAGAAAGAGAACCATGGGTTCAGAAACCCATGCCCTTTCCTCCTAAACCATCCAAGTCAAAGGATGATGAGGATTTTGAGTGCTTTGCTGAAATGATTAGACCTATTTTCTTACGTATGCGCTTAACTGATATGCTTAAAGTAAATCCTTATGCTAAATACATGAACGATATCATCACAAATAAAAGAAAGATACCGGAAGCTGAAATTTCCACCATGCTTGCTAATTACACTTTTAAGGGTGGAATACCAAAGAAACTTGGAGATCCGGGTGTTCCAACTATACCATGCTCCATTAAAAGAAATTATGTTAGAACTGCATTATGTGATCTTGGAGCCGGTGTTAGTGTTATGCCTCTATCTTTATGTCGTAGACTTGAATTGAATAAGTTGACACCTACTAAAATATCTTTGCAAATGGCTGATAAATCAACTGCTATACCTGTCGGTATTTGTGAGGATGTGCCTGTTGTGGTTACAAATGTCACCATCTTAACGGACTTTGTCATTCTTGATATTCCCGAGGACGGTAGTATGTCTATTTTCCTTGGTAGACCTTTTCTTAATACTGCAGGGGATGTTATTGATTGCAACAAAGGCAATGTCACTTTTCATTTTAATGGCAATGAGCATACAGTACACTTTCTGAGGAAACAATCTCAAGTTCATAGCATCAACTCTATTGAAAAAGTTCCAACTATTATTTTTGGAGGTTTTGAATTTCCTATCCCTACTGTCAAGAAAAATTATGATATTCTTATTATTGGGGATTTTCATATCCCCGTTGAGGTAACTTAGTGTTATTCGAAATTTCTCCGGTTCCGTAATATTCGGAATGAGTTTGTTAACAAGACCTGATCAACCTTGTTAGCGGGTTCATTTTGATGATCACGAGATGGACAAAACTTGAAGGCACAACCCTCTGTACCCTCTTTTTACTTTCTGTTAATTAGAAGAAATAAAGCAAAAAATAGTATTATCTGTCTGTTTTCTGATTTATTCGTGCAATAAAAACTGGTCTGAAAATAAAAGTGCTCCAAATGCCCTCCAAATTTAGTATGATTTTTTCTGGAATATTTGAGGATTTTAGGCACTAAAAACACTGCAGGAGGGCCAACCACCAGGCCACGAGAGAGGAGGGCGCCCCCCCTGTAGGGCGCGCCCCCTGTCTCATGGGCCCGTGGTGGCTCCCCTCCACTTATGCCAGCACCCACACACTCCATCTTCTACCCAAAAAAATCCCCATCCAGCTCAGGCCCTAGTTCTAGCTCGTTTTGCTGCGATTTTTGATCTCTTAGCTCAAAGCTCCATTCACAAAACTGCTTTGGGAGATTGTTGCTTGGTATGTGACTCCTCCATTGGTCCAATTAGTTTTTGTTCTAGTGCTTTATTCATTGCAAATCCTTGCTGTCTTGGTGACCCTATTCTTGATCTTGCATGTTAAATTTTTGAGGTCCCAAGTAATTTTAATGCATGATATAGGCTCTAGGCACTTGTAGGAGTAGTTGCTATCAATCTTGTTTAGTTTTATGCATTTTTATTTTGAAGTTACTAAAATTTCAGAAATTTTCAGAAAATGTTGAGGAAACTTTTGAGGGGCTCTTCTAGCCAAAGTTCCCAGGAAAAACAAGCTGAAGAGAAGGAAAAAGTCAAGTATAATCTTCCTCGCTTAGCGGAAGTACGACCGTGTGAATGGGCATGTGATGATTTCTTGAGAGAGGCTGGAATTCATGAAGACTTTTATGCTTTAATCGAGACTGCAGGCCTCACCGGTTTCATCAACAACCGAATCGATCAGTATCTCTTACTCACCAATACTTTCATGCAAAACTTTTATTTTTATCCTAAGAAGTCACCGCCTGAAGTGTCATTTTATTTATATGACGAGTTCAAAGAAATGTCTTTACGTCATTTTTGCGCGGTATGTAGGATACCTTATGAAGGAGAACTAGAGGAATCCCATCGTGAAGATGTGGCTGGCTTTGTTAATATTATTGTTGTAGAAGAGCCAAAGAAGGGTTCCGAAGCAAAAGTCTCTAGCATACACTTTCCTGTTTTATGCTACTTTACCATATTTGCTAGTAGATGCTTAATTGGTCGTGGGAATAGTGGAAACTTGAGCGTTCCCGATATTATCATTCTTCAACATGCCTTGCTTAGAGACAATAGTTTTAATATGGGTGCCGTCGTTGCAAAACGACTAGCCCTTAATTGTACAAAAGGCCCCATATTTGGAGGTATCTATGATGCACGTCTTGCTAGACATTTTTAGATACCCATTAGGCACCATGAGGAAAAAGAGACTAAATTGCCTCTTCACATTTTAGATTACAAGAGCATGGTAGCACATAAGTTTATTGTTGATAACGAAGATAGGATGCTCTTGTATAAACTTAGATTCAATAAGAAACACTTTGAGATTATTATCTTGCCTGCACCTCTGTTGTTTGATTTGCTTGTTGAAAAATTTCTTGTCACACCGGAGGCAGTAAACAATCATAGAGCTCAAGCTTTTACTCCAGAACCTGAACCTAAACCGGAACTTGAGCTGGACCCCTATCGTGCATCATCTGTCCAGTGGGATCCGGAGATGACCAACCAGTGGTATCCTGATCACACCTCTCATTACACCGGAGAGAGTAGCGGCAGTCATTGGTATTAAACCAACTTAGGCCAAAAGCCTAAGCTTGGGGGAGTACGTATTTCTCACCGACTTTACATTCATGTTCACACATTAGTCGTCAGTGCTCATACTCTTTCATTGTACTATCCATGCTAGTTTAGATTCCTTTTTCTAGTTTTCTTCTTGTGTGTTTGATAAATCTTGAGAAAAAACCAAAAAAATAGGTAGTTTAATTTCCTTGCCTGTAGTAGGAATTAAAATGAAAAACCAAAAAGATTTCTTGTTCTTCTTTTACTTGTTGGGAGCTTTCCCTTGTAAATAGTTTTATTTTCTGTTCTTTCCTTTGGGGGTCGAGAAGACCATATTGAAATTGCTTAGTGGCTCTCATATGCATGATTGATTATTTATATTTAGAGCCCATATTCCTTGTCTTCTCTCTTGAGTTGAATGCTTGCAGATTCCAGCTTAGTCCAATGCACGTACACTCTTATTATTATACACATCGTTCGGTCGTGCAAGTGAAAGGCAATAATGACGATATATGATGGACTTATTGGGATGAGAAAAGCTGGTATGAACTCGACCTCTCTTGTTTTTGTAAATATAATGATTCATCGTTCCTGAGTCAGCTATTATGAAGTAAACATATTTGCAATGACATTTAGAGATTATAGTTACTTGTGCCATGCTTGATTAGCTATGAGTTATAATGGTTTACCTTGCGTACCAACATGCTATTAGAATGATTATGATGTGGTATGATGGGATGGTATCCTCCTTTAAATGAATTGAGTGACTCGACTTGGCACATGTTCATGCATGTAGTTGAATCAAATCAACGCAGCCTTCACGATATTTATGTTCATGGTGGATTATATCCTACTCATGCTTGTACTGGGTGTGAATTAATTTTAATGCATGCTTACGACTGTTGTCGCTCTCTTAGTTGGTCGCTTCCCAGTCTTTTGCTAGCCTTCACCTGTACTAAGCGGGAATACTACTTGTGCATCCAACTCCTTAAGCCCCAAAGTTGTTCCATATGAGTCCACTATACCTACCTATATGCGGTATTTACCTGCCGTTCCAAGTAAATTTGTATGTGCCAAACTCCAAACCTTCAAATGAAATTTTGTTTTGTATGCTCGAGCAGCTCATGTAACAACTAGGGCTGCCTATATCTTCCATGCTAGGTGGGTTATTCTCAGAGGAGTGGACTCCGCTCCTCATTCACGAGAAAGGGCCGGTAACCGGGATGCCCAGTCCCATGATCCAAAAAGATCAATGCAAATCAAAATAATTAAACAAAACTCCCCCAGGGCTATTGTATGTTGGAGGCACTCGTTGTTTCGAGCAAGCCATGGATTGATGCTTGTTGGTGGTTGGGGGAGTATAAACCTTTACCATTATGTTTGGGAACTGCCTATAATGCATTTAGTGTGGAAGATACAACCATCTCATAGGTGTTGCGTTGACAGCAAAAGTATGCCGCTCAAAATGTTATTCAATCTCTATTTTAAAATCGAGCTCTGGCACCTCTACAAATCCCTGCTTCCCTCTCCGAAGGGCCTATCTATTTACTTTTATGTTGAGTCATCACCCTTCTTATTAAAAGCACCCGCTGGAGAGCGCACTGCATTTGCATTCATTATTATTGGTTTATATTGGGTATGACTTGACTGGATCTCTTTTACCATGAATTACAACGTTTAGTCAGTCCTTGATCTTTAAAGGTGCTCTGCATTTATGTTTTGCGATCTCGGAAAGGGCTAGCGAGATACCATTTTGTTATATCATGTTATGATTATTTTTAGAAAGTGTTGTTAACCGAGTTTTATTATTATGGCTCACTAGCTGATTATGCTATTGATATGAGTAACTGTGAGACCTTTGTGTTATTGTGAGTATGGTTAGTTCATAATATTTGCTGAAACTTGAATGCTGGCTTTTCATGTTTACAACAACAAGAGCAAACAGAGTTTGTAAAAGTTTTTCTTATTCACTTTCTGTTTATCAACTGAATTGCTTGAGGACAAGCAAAGGTTTAAGCTTGGGGGAGTTGATACGTCTCCAACGTATCTACTTTTCCAAACACTTTTGCCCTTGTTTTGGACTCTAACTTTCATGATTTGAATGAAACTAATCCGGACTGACACTGTTTTCAGCAGAACTACCATGATGTTGTTTTATGTGTAGAAAAGAAAAGTTCTCGGAATGACCTGCAAATCCACGGAGGGACTTTTCAGAATTAATAAGAATTTTTGGCGAAAGAATCAGGGCCAGGGGGCCCAAGGCCCATCCACGAGACAGGGGGCGCCCCCCCTAGGGCGCGCCCCCTATCTCGTGGGCCCCCCCGGACCTCCTCCGACCTCAACTCCAACTCCATATATACCGTCTCACGGAGAAAAAAATCAGAGAGAAAGTTCCATCGCATTTTACGATACGGAGCCGCCGCCAAGCCCTAATCTCTCTCGGGAGGGCTAATCTGGAGTCCGCTCGGGGCTCCGGAGAGGGGGATTCGTCGCCGTCGTCATCATCAACCATCCGCCATCACCAATTTCATGATGCTCACCACCGTGTGTGAGTAATTCCATCGTAGGCTTGCTGGACGGTGATGGGTTGGATGAGATTTACCATGTAATCAAGTTAGTTTTGTTAGGGTTTGATCCCTAGTATCCACCATGTTCTGAGATTGATGTTGCTATGACTTTGCTATGCTTAATGCTTGTCACTAGGGCTGCCATGATTTCAGATCTGAACCTATTATGTTTTTAGGAATATATGTGTGTTCTTGATCCTATCTTGCAAGTCTATAGTCACCTATTATGTGTTATGATCCGACAACCCCGAAGTGACAATAATCGGGACACTTCTCGGTGATGACCGTAGTTTGAGGAGTTCATGTATTCACTATGTGTTAATGCTTTGGTCCGGTTCTCTATTAAAAGGGGCCTTAATATCCCTTAGTTTCCACTAGGACCCCGCTGCCACGGGAGGGTAGGACAAAAGATGTCATGCAAGTTCTTTTCCATAAGCACGTGTGACTATTTACGGAATACATGCCTACATTACATTGATGAACTGGAGCTAGTTCTCTATCACCCTATGTTATAACTATTGCATGAGGAATCACATCCGGCATAATTATCCATCACTGATCCATTTCCTACGAGCTTTTCATATATTGTTCTTCGCTTATTTACTTTTCTGTTGCTACTGTTACAACTACTACAAAAACCCACAAACATTTATCTTTATTGTTGCTACTGTTACCATTACTATCATACCACTTTTGCTACTAAATACTTTGCTACAGATACTAAGTTATCCAGGTGTGGTTGAATTGACAACTCAACTGCTAATACTCAAGAATATTCTTTGGCTCCCCTTGTGTCGAATCAATAAATTTGGGTTGAATACTCTACCCTCGAAAGCTGTTGCGATCCCCTATACTTGTGGGTTATCACGCGCCCCGGCCCGCCCCCGTCGTCGCCGTCGCCCTGCCTCGCCACCTTCCTTGCCGACCGTCGCCACTGCCCCGTCGCCGTCCTCGCCGCCGAACGCGCGCCCCCTGCCCCGTTGCCGTCCTCGCCGCCGAACCCGCGCCCCTGCCCCTCCGTAGGTCCGGCCGGCGCCCCTCCCCTATTTTTTTTCTTATATTACATGCTTGCTTTTTTTCATATTATATATATATGTATATATATGTGAGTATATGTATTGTGTATATTGCTTCTTTTTCGATTTTTTTCATATATATGATGATTTGTATTTTGCTTTTTTTTTAAAATGTATATATGTTTGTATGTTCTTTGTGTATATATGTTCATATATGCAAAAGTTAGATTTATATATTTAGAAAAGGATTATCTATATATATATATATTCTCTGATTTAGTACATTTTAGGTTAGTTTCATTTTTAGAAAAGTTTTATATATTTAGGAGAGGAAAAAGGAAAATAAGAAGAGGAAAAAGGAGAACAAGAGGAGAGGAAGAAAAGGAAGAGGAGAAGAAGAGGAGAGGAGGAAAAGGAAGAGGAGAAGAAGAAAGGAATAGAGGAGAAGAAGAAGAAATAGAAAATTTTCTATTTTTTCTTCTTCTCCTCTATTCCTTTCTTCTTCTCCTCTTTTTTTCTTTTTTTTTTCTTCGATCTTCTCCTCTATTCCTTTCTTCTTCTCCTCTTTTTATTTCTTCTTCGTTTTCTTATGTTTTATCGGGTCTGTCGTCGTCCATATACCCCTCCCGATAACTTCAACACGAGGGGGGGGTCGATATACCCCCTCCCCGATAATATTATTTTCTCATGT
>NC_041385.1:636005505-636028660 GCF_002162155.2 Triticum dicoccoides
TATACCCCCTCCCCGTTACTATTATTTTCCCATGTACGTATGTCTTCATTGTCGATATAAACCCTTCCCGATAACTTCAACACGTGGGGGGTCGATATACCCCCTCCCGATAACTTCAACACATGGGGGGGGGTCGATATACCCCCTCCCCGATAATATTATTTTCCCATGTACGTATGTCGTCGTTGTCGATATAAACCCCTCCCGATAACTTCAACACGTGTGTGTGGGGGGGGGTCGATATACCCCCTCCCGATAACTTCAACACGTAGGGGGGGGTCGATATACCCCCTCCCCGATAACATTATTTTCCCGTGTATGTATCTCGTCATTGTCGATATTACCCCCTTGAAGCATTGTCGAGGCCACCCCAAACCCTAGAGAAGCAGCGTCGAGGCCACTAATTAATATGATTCCTTACTGTGATTAGCTAGCTAGTTCTATGTTTGCCACTAATATATCCATATCTGTCATGTTTGAATAAAAATTGCCATGTTGTAAATATTTGTAGAAACTATGGACACCCCCCGAGACGAAGCAACAAAAGCGATGTTGGGGGACATAATCGCACAAGGAAGTGATGTCGTCTTCTTGTTTCTGAAGGACACCGATGGTCTGGAAGGACTGGGTGAAGAAGTAGGCTATGATTATGATGGCTCGTTTGACCCAATGTCGGTGCAAGAAGGAGACCATGAGGACGGCTCCGGTGACCCAATGACGGTGCAAGAAGAAGACCGTGATGACGGCTCCGGTGACCGAACCGAGTCTCGCCAGGTATATATATTAGTTAAGCCTGTGCTGACTAGCTAATTGATGCATTCATTGTTTTGGTATATGTACACATATTAATTAACTCTCGTCTTTCTTCTTTTTTCTAGCCCTCCGGATCGAGCACAACTTCGGTAAGGAGACGAGGCCCGAAGAAAAAGTTGAGCTCGGATGAAAGGTTTGAGATCATAGCAATCGCGCGCGACGGTGCACCGATTGAACCCATCCGGACAAAGAACGCATTTGCTACTCAGTGCGGGGTTCTTGTTAGGGACAAGATCCCGATCAGCATCCACCAATGGTATAAGCCTAAGAACAAAGACCCTGAGGTGTCTTGTGTCAATGATATGCAGAAATATGATCTTTGGACTGGGCTGAAGGCAAATTTCACCCTACCGCCAGAGGAGGATCCGGAGAAGCCAGTTATAGAGCAATTAATCAAGTCTTTTGCTCTTAAGAAGATGGCAGGCCTATTCAGGAGGTGGAGGAAAGAGCTGAAAAAGTTTGTCGACAAAGAAGAGACACCAGAATTTATCGGCAAATATGAGAAGATCAGAGATCACTGGCCCGCATTTGTGCCCCACAAGACATCGGAAAAAAGTAAGAAGATGTCGGCGACAAACAAGCAAAATGCTGCGAAGAAGAAGTTTCACCGTCGCACGGGGTCAGGTGGCTACCTCAACGCCCGGCCTAAGTGGGCCAAGGCTGAGAATTATCTGCTTGATAAAGGGATCGAACCAAAGACAATGAACTGGCCAGACCGTTGCCGGACTTGGTTCTTCAGGGCTGGCGGAACCTTGGACCCTGTATCAGGGAAGTGTCGTTGGACGGACGAGCAATTGAAAATACCAGTCAAGAGGCTTCGGCACTATATCGATGCAGCGCAGCAAGGGACATTCGTTCCAGACAGGGAGAATGACGAGCTCACAAATGCCCTCGGGAATCCTAAGCACCCTGGACGGACACGAGGCACGCCAGGCTCCATTCCGTAGAAGGTTGGTTTTCCGGACGCAGGCGGTTACAAATGCTAGGAGAGGAGGAAGAAAGTGGAGCATAGCCAACTTCACGCGCTGCATGCAAGGGTACAAGGGCTAGAGGAACGAGAAGCAGATCGCAGCAAACGACCTGTCGAAGCTTCCCCAGAAGCTACCCCGCCATCTCAGCGGAGAAGCAGCGTGGCTTCCACCGAGCTGCTTCAGCCGGAGCATGTCTTGACGGCTCCTGCTAGCTACCCCGTGGATTTTATCATGGAGTCTCAAAATTGCCACCTTATGATGCAATGGCGGAACTTAAAAGTCAAGGCAGCTGTCGGCCAAGTTCGACCTTCTGAACCTGGCGCAACTTTTCACTGTTGTCCGATTCTAGAAGGATATGCTAGGGTGACAGTGGACGAAATAACAGAGGGAATTGAGGATCTCCAGCTTGACCACCCTACCGGTGAAGGGGAGACTCGGCTGGATTCTGCTCTGAAGACTCCATGCCTATGGCGGAAGGAGTTCATCAAGCTTCCGAACTGGACGCCTCGACCTTGATGACCCACAAGTATAGGGGATCTATCATAGTCCTTTTGATAAGTAAGAGTGTTGAACCCAACGAGGAGCAGAAGGAAATGATAAGCGGTTTTCAGCAAGGTATTCTCTGCAAGTACTGAAATAAGTGGTAACAGATAGTTTTGTGATAAGATTAATTGTAACGAGCAACAAGTAACAAAAGTAAATAAGGTGCAACAAGGTAGCCCAATCCTTTTTGTAGCAAAGGACAAGCCGGAACAAACTCTTATAATAAGAAAAGCGCTCCCGAGGACACATGGGAATATCGTCAAGCTAGTTTTCATCATGCTCATATGATTCGTGTTTGGTACTTTGATAATTTGATATGTGGGTGGACCGGTGCTTGGGTGCTGTTCTTACTTGAACAAACATCCCACTTATGATTAACCTCTATTGCAAGCATCCGCAACTACAACAAAAGTATTAAGGTAAACCTAACCATAGCATGAAGCATATGGATCCAAATCAGCCCCTTACGAAGCAACGCATAAACTAGGGTTGAAGCTTCTGTCACTCTAGTAACCCATCATCTACTTATTACTTCCCAATGCCCTCCTCTAGGCCCAAATAATGGTGAAGTGTTATGTAGTCGACGTTCACATAACACCACTAGAGGCTAGACAACATACATCTCATCAAAATATCGAACGAATACCAAATTCACATGACTACTAATAGCAAGACTTCTCCCTTGTCCTCAGGAACAAACGTAACTAATCACAAAGCATATTCATGTTCATAATCAGAGGGGTAATAATATGCATAAAGGATCTGAACATATGATCTTCCACCAAGTAAACCAACTAGCATCAACTACAAGGAGTAATCAACACTACTAGCAACCTACTCGCACCAATCCCGAACTTGGAGACAAGAATTGGATACAAGAGATGAACTAGGGTTTGGAGATGAGATGGTGCTGGTGAAGATGTTGATGGAGATTGCCCTCTCCCGATGAGAGGAGCGTTGGTGATGATGATGAGGATGATTTCCCCCTCCCAGAGGGAAGTGTCCCCGGCAGAACAGCTCTACCGGAGCCCTAGATTGGTTCCGCCAAGGTTCCGCCTCGTGGCGGCGGAGTCTCGTCCCGAAAGGTTGCTTCTGATTTTTTTCTCATCGAAAGAATTCATATAGGAGAAGATGGGCGTCGGAGAGCCACAAGGGGGCCCACGAGTTAGGGGGCGCGCCCAGGGGGGAGGGGCGCGCCCCCCACCCTCGTGAGCAGGGTGTGGGCCCCTTGGCCTTCATCTTTGGCAACGACTTTTCTTTATTTATTTTAAGGTATTTCGTGGAGTTTTAGGACTTTTGGAGTTGCGCAGAATAGTCCTTCAATATTTGCTCCTTTTCCAGCCCAGAATTCCAGCTGGCGGCATTCTCCCTCTTCATGTAAACCTTGTAAAATAAGAGAGAATAGCCATAAGTATTGTGACATAACATGAAATAACAGCCCATAATGCGATAAATATCAATATAAAAGCATGATGCAAAATGGACGTATCAACTCCCCCAAGCTTAGACCTCGCTTGTCCTCAAGCGAAAAGCCGATAACAATAAATATGTCCTCATGTTTAGAGGTAGAGGCGTCGATAAAAAATAAAATATGGACATGAAGGCATCATGATTATTCTCATAACGGCAACATATATAAATTTTGTCATATGATTACTCATGTTCAAGTGATGATCTTTTCAGAAAGCCAAAGTATGAATCAGAAAACTTATTGAGCATCAACAAATTATAACCTCAGTCATTGAAGCAATTGCAATTTATCATAACATCGGAAAGAGTCTATGTCAGAGCTTAAAAGCAAGTCCACATACTCAACTATCACTTAGTCCTTCATAATTGCTAACACTCACGCAATACTTGTGGTTACAGAGTTTTAATCGGACACAGAGAAAGATAGGGGCTTATAGTTTTGCCCCACAACCTTTTACCTCAAGGGTAATGTCAACAATAATAATTCATGCTCCCCTACATCCAATTAGATATATATATCATGTTCTTTCCAACATGTTGGGCTTGCCAAAGGATAAAATGAAAAAGGAAAGGTGAAGATCACCGTGACTCTTGCATAAGGTACAGGATAATAATAAAAGATAGGCCCTTTGCAGAGGGAAGCAGAGGTTGCCATGCGCTTTTATGGTTGGATGCACAAAATCTTAATGCAAAAGAACGTCACTTTATATTGCCCCTTGTATGTGAACCTTTATTATGCAGTCTGTCGCTTTTATTGCGTCCACAACAAGTTCGTACAAAGCTTATTTCTCTGCACTAATAGGTCATGCATATTTAGAGAGCAATTTTTATTGCTTGCACCGATGACAACTTACTTGAAGGATCTTACTCAATCCATAGGTAGATATGGTGGACTCTCATGGCTAAACTGGTTTAAGGATATTTGGAAGCACAAGTAGTATCTCTACTTGGTGCTGAGAATTTGGCTAGCATGAGGGGGAAAGGCAAGCTCAACATGTTAGAGGAACCATGAGAACATACTTTATCTCAGATATAAGAAAACATAACTCATTATGTTGTCTTCCTTGTCCAACATCAACTCTTTAGCATGTCATATTTTGATGAGTGCTCCGAATCATAAAAGATGTCAATGATAATATATCTATATGTGAAACCTCTCTCTCCTTATTACTTCCTATTAATTGCAACAATGACCAAAGCTATATTTGCCAACTCCCAACAACTTTTAATCATCATACTCTTTCTATAAGTCATTACTTTCAATAAGATCAATATGAGCTCTTTGTTTCTTTTTATTCTCTTCTTTTATTCACTCAAGATCATGGCAAAGTAATCAAGCCCTTGACTCAACACTAATCTTTATTATATATAGCTCACAGACTCGATTGCATAGAGGGATCATAAAGCAAAACTTCAAAACTAAATCATGCCATGACTTTATTCTACTATATCAAGATACTACTACTAGGATCAAACTAAGAAAAGCAGTAAAGGTAGGAGTTGTGATGGTCATACGATACCGGGGCACCTCCCCCAAGCTTGGAAGTTGCCGAGGGGAGTGCCCATACCCATGTGATTATGTCTCCTTCTTTGTTGTTGGCGGTGGAGGTGTTGTTGATGATGCAAGCTTGTCGTCCACCTTCCATGGCATAGGCTCACCCTAATAGAAGGATGATCGAGTCTCCGGAATCCTCAAATCTGCAATGGAAACAGCTCGAAACAAAAACAGAGGATATTTGCGTGATACGGTCGTCAAAACCTTCGGGAGAATATATAATGAATTTTTACAAACCAAAATACGTATCGTGCAAGAAAACAGAGTCCGGAGGGCACACGAGGTGCTCATGAGGTAGGGGGGCACGCCCAGGGGGAGGGGGCGCACCCTCCACCCTCGTGGAGGCCTCGTGTCCTCCCCGGACTGCTACTTATTTTTCTATTTTTCTAAATATTCCAAAACAGAGAAATATTGCCTTAGAATTTGTTTTGGAGTCGGTTTACTTACCGTAACACATACCTATTTCTTTTTGGAGTCTCGAACGTTCTGGAAAGTGTCCCTTATGTATTCCTCCGGGGTTACGGTTTCAATAATATTAGTTTCAACATTTATAGGATTACCTGAGATATAGTGTTTGATCCTTTGACCGTTTACCACCTTCGGATTTGTGCCTGCGAAGTTGTTGATTTTTATGGCACTGGAATGATAGACCTCCTCGATAACGTAGGGACCTTCCCATTTAGAGAGAAGTTTTCCTGCAAAAATCTTAAAACGGGAGTTGTATAGCAATACATAATCACCTACATTAAACTCAAGCTTTTGTATCCTTTTATCATGCCATTTTTTAACTTTTTTTTAAACAACTTGGCATTTTCATAGGCTTGGGTTCTCCATTCATCAAGTGAGCTAATATAAAATAACCTCTTCTCACCGTCAAGTTTGAAATCATAGTTGAGCTCTTTAATAGCCCAATATGCCTTATGTTCTAGTTCGAGAGGTAAGTGACATGCTTTTCCATAAACCATCTTATACGAAGACATACCCATAGGATTCTTGTATGCAGTTCTATAGGCCCATAATGCATCATCAAGTTTCTTGGACCAATTCTTTCTATACCTATTAACAGTCTTTTGCAAAATTAATTTGAGCTCTCTATTGCTCAATTCTACTTGACCACTAGACTGTGGGTGATAAGGAGATGCAATTCTATGATTAACGTCATATTTAGCAAGCATTTTACGGAAAGCACCATGAATAAAATGTGAACCACCATCAGTCATTAAATATCTAGGGACTCCAAACCTCGGAAAAATAACTTCCTTAAGCATTTTAATAGAAGTGTTATGATCAGCACTACTAGTTGGAATAACTTCTACCCACTTAGTAACGTAATCAACAGCAACTAAAATATGTGTGTATCCATTAGAGGCATGAAAAGGTCCCATATAATCAAAGCCCCAAACATCAAATGGTTCAATAACAAGTTAATAATTCATAGGCATTTCTTGACGTCTACTAATATTACCAATTCTTTGACATTCATCACAAGATAAAACAAACTTACGGGCATCCTTGAAGAGAGTAGGCCAATAAAAACCAGATTGCAATACCTTATGTGTAGTTCTATCTCCAGCGTGGTGTCCTCCATAAGCTTCGGAGTGACACTTGCGTAGGACCTATTCCTGTTCATGCTCAGGCACACAACGTCTAATAACACCATCTACTCCTTCTTTATAAAGATGTGGGTCATCCCAAAAGTAATGTCGCAAATCATAAAAGAACTTTTTCTTTTGTTGGTATGTGAAGCTAGGTGGTATAAATTTAGCAACAATATAATTAGCATAATCAGCATACCATGGAATGCTACGAGAAGTGCTTATGACATTTAATTGTTCATCAGGAAAGCTATCATCAATAGGTAATGGGTCATCAAGAACATTCTCTAACCTAGATAAGTTGTCTACAACGGGGTTCTCAGCTCCTTTTCTATCAACAATATGCAAATCAAATTTTTGCAGCAAGAGAACCCATCTAATAAGTCTAGGTTTAGCATCTTTCTTTTCCATAAGATATTTAATAGCAGCATGATCGGTGTGAATAGTTACTTTAGAATCAACAATATAGGGTCTGAATTTATCACAAGCAAATACAACTGCTAAAAGTTCCTTTTCGGTAGTAGCATAATTTCTTTGAGCATTGTCTAGAGTCTTACTAGCATAATGTATAACATTTAATTTCTTATCAACTCTTTGCCCTAGAACAACACCTACAGCATAATCACTAACATCACACATAATTTCAAAGGGTAAATTCCAATCAGGTGGCTGAATAATAGGTGCAGAGACTAATGCTTTCTTAAGTATTTCAAATTCTTCTACACAATCATCATCAAAGACAAATGGTACATCTTTTTGTAACAAATTAGTTAGAGGTCGAGAAATTTTTGAGAAGTCCTTAATGAACCTCCTATAAAACCCGGCGTGACCAAGGAAACCTCTTATACCTTTGATGTCCTTGAGACATGGCATATTTTCAATAGCATCAACCTTGGCTTTATCAACTTCAATACCTCTTTCAGAAACTTTGTAACCCAAAACAATACCTTCATTAACCATAAAGTGGCACTTTTCCCAATTCAAGACAAGATTAGTTTCTTCACATCTCTGCAAAACTCGATCAAGATTGCTCAAGCAATCATCGAAAGAGGAACCATAGACGGAAAAATTGTCCATGAAAACCTCACAAATCTTTTCACAAAAGTCAGAGAATATAGCCATCATGCATCTTTGAAAGGTAGTAGGTGCATTACATAAACCAAAAGGCATAAGTCTATAAGCAAAAGTACCAAAAGGGCATGTAAAAGTAGTCTTTGATTGATCTTTAGCCGACACAGGTATTTGAGAGAAACCAGAATAACCATCTAGAAAGCAAAAATGTGTATGTTTGCATAATCTTTCTAGCATTTGGTCAATAAAAGGTAAGGGGTAATGATCTTTCTTAGTAGCTTTATTTAATTTGCGGAAATCAATTACCATCCTATAACCTGTGATAATTCTTTGCGGAATTAATTCATCTTTATCATTAGGGACAACAGTAATACCTCCCTTCTTAGGGACACAATGGACAGGACTTACCCACTGACTATCAGCAACGGGATAAATTATACCTGCCTCCAGAAGCTTGAGTATTTCCTTTCTTACCACTTCTCTCATTTTAGGATTCAAACGCCATTGAGGATCACAAACTGGTTTGGCATCCGCTTCCAAATTTATTTTATGCTGACATAGAGTGGGACTAATGCCCTTAAGATCATCAAGAGTATATCCAATAGCGGCATGGTGCTTCTTCAGAGTTTTCAATAATCTTTCTTCTTCATGCTCTGAAAGGTTAGCACTAATAATAACAGGATATATTTTCTTTTCATCAAGATAAGCATACTTAAGATTATCAGGCAATGGTTTAAGCTCAAACACGGGATCACCCTTGGGTGGAGGAGGACCCCCTAGGATTTCAACAGGAAAATTGTGTTTCAGAATAGGTTCCTGTTTAAAGAATACTTCATCTATTTCCCTTCTTTCATTCATAAACATATCATTTTCATGGTCTAGCAAATAATGTTCCAAAGGATCACTGGGAGGTACGGCAATAGAAGCAAGACTAATAATTTCATCTTTACTAGGTAATTCTTCCTCACGATTGTGTTTACTAAATTTAGAGAAATTAAACTCATGAACCATATCATCCAAGCCAACAGTAACAACATTCTTTTTGCAGTCTATCGTAGCATTAACAGTATTCAAGAAGGGTCTACCAAATATAATGGGACAAAAGCTATCTTGCGGAGAAGTAAGAACAAGAAAATCAGCAGGATATTTAGTTTTCCCACACAAGACTTCAACATCTCTAACAATCCCAATTGGTGAAATAGTATCTCTATTGTCAAGTTTAATTGTGACATCAATACCTGTTGGAAATATGCCCTAGAGGCAATAATAAATTAGTTATTATTATTATTATATTTCCTTGTTCATGATAATCGTTTATTATCCATGCTATAATTGTATTGATAGGAAACTCAGATACATGTGTGGGTACATAGACAACCCCATGTCCCTAGTAAGCTTCTAATTGACTAGCTCGTTGATCAATAGATGGCTACGGTTTCCCGACCATGGACATTGGATGTCATTGATAACGGGATCACATCATTAGGAGAATGATGTGATGGACAAGACCCAATCCTAAGCCTAGCACAAAGATCGTGTAGTTCGTATGCTAAAGCTTTTCTAATGTCAAGTATCATTTCCTTAGACCATGAGATTGTGCAACTCCCAGATACCGTAGGAATGCTTTGGGTGTACCAAACGTCACAACATAACTGGGTGCCTATAAACGTGCACTACGGGTGTCTCCGAAAGTGTCTGTTGGGTTGGCACGAATCGAGACTGGGATTTGTCACTCCGTGTAAACTGAGAGGCATCTCTGGGCCCACTCGGTAGGACATCATCATAATGTGCACAATGTGACCGCGGGATTGATCACGGGATGATGTGTTATGGAACAAGTAAAGAGACTTGCCGGTAACGAGATTGAACAAGGTATCGGCATACCGACGATCGAATCTCGGGCAAGTACAATACCGCTAAACAAAGAGAATTGTATACGGGATCAATTGAGTCCTTGACATCGTGGTTCATCCGATGAGATCATCATGGAACATGTGGGAGCCAACATGGGTATCCAGATCCCGTTGTTGGTTATTGACCGGAGAACGTCTCAGTCATGTCTGCATGGTTCCCGAACCCGTAGGGTCTACACACTTAAGGTTCGATGACGCTAGGGTTATAAAGGAAGTTTGTATGTGGTTACTGAATGTAGTTCGGAGTCCCGGATGAGATCCCGGACGTCACGAGGAGTTCCGGAATGGTCCGGAGGTAAAGATTTATATATGGGAAGTCCTGTTTTGGTCACCGGAAAAGTTTTGGGTTTTATCGGTAACGTACCGGGACCACCGGGAGGGTCCCGGGGGTCCACCAAGTGGGGCCACCATCCCCGGAGGGCTGCATGGGCCAAGTATGGGAGGATACCAGCCCCAGGTGGGCTGGTGAGCCCCCCCCCCACCCACAAGGGCCCAAGGCGCCTAGGGTTTGGGGAGGGGGGCGCACCCACCTAACTTGGGGGGCAAGTTTCCCCTCTTCCCCCCCTTGGCCGCCCCTCAGATGGGATCTCGGTCTGGCCGCCGCCCCTAGGGTGGAACCCTAGGTGGGGTTGCAGCCCCCCCTCTCCCCCTATATATAGTGGAGGCAAAGGAGCAGCCCAACACACGAAGTTCTTCTCCTGTTGGCGCAACCCTACCTCTCTTTCTCCTCATATCTCGCGGTGCTTGGCGAAGCCTTGCTGGATCACCACACTCCTCCACCACCACCACGCCATTGTGCTGCTGCTGGATGGAGTCTTCCCCAACCTCTCCCTCTCTCCTTGCTGGATCAAGGCATGGGAGACGTCACCAGGCTGTACGTGTGTTGAACGCGGAGGTGCCGTCCGTTCGGCACTAGGATCTCCGGTGATTTGGTTCACGATGAGTACGACTCCTTCAACCCCGTTCTCTTGAACGCTTCCGCTTAGCGATCTACAAGGGTATGTAGATGCACTCTCCTTCCCCTCGTTGCTGGTTTCTCCATAGATAGATCTTGGTGACACGTAGGAAATTTTTTGAATTTCTGCTACGTTCCCCAACAATACATTCTAATTCAGCAGGTGCAATTTCATTCTTAATTTCTTCGTATAAAGTATGTGGTATAACACTAGCACTCGCACCCATATCACATAAGCCATGGTAATAATGATCTCCTATTTTAACAGAAATAATAGGCACGCCTACCACAGGTCTATGTTTATCTTTAGCACAGGGTTTAGTAATTCTAGCAGTTTCACCTTCGAACTGAATAACATGCCCATCAATATTATCAGACAAGAGATCTTTAAAAATTGCAATATTGGGTTCTACTTTAACTTGCTCAGGAGGTACATAAGTTTTGGTATTGCTTTTACGAACAACAGTTGAAGCTTTAGCATGATGCTTTACTCTAACAGGGAAAGGTGGTTTCTCAACATAAGAGGTGGGAACAATAGGATCATTATAAGTGATAGTCTTTTCTTCAACTTTAATAGGTGCAGCTACTTTTACTTATATGGGAGGATGATATTTAAACCACTTCTCTTTAGGGAGATCAACATAAGTAGCAAAAGATTCACAGAAAGAAGCTACTATCTCAAAGTCAAGTCCATATTTAGTGCTAAACTTACGGAAAATATCGGTATCCATAAAAGATTTAACACAATCAAACTTAGGTGTCATACCTGACTCCTTACCTTCGTCGAGGTCCCAATCTTCAGAGTTGCGTTTAATTCTATCCAATAAATTCCATCTGAATTCAATAGTCTTCATCATAAAAGAGCCAACACACGAAGTATCGAGCATTGTGCGATTGTTATCAGAAAGCCGAGCATAAAAATTCTGAAGAATTGTTTCTCTTGAGAGGTCATGATTGGGGCATGAATATAACTATGATTTAAGACTCCCCCAAGCTTGAGCGATGCTTTCTCCTTCGCGAGGCCAAAAATTATATATATAATTGCGATCGCGATGAACAAGATGCATCGGGTAATACTTTTGATGAAATTCCAATTTCACTCTTTTATAGTTCCATGATCTCGTATCACATAGCCTATACCATGTCAATGCATCTTCCTTCAAAGATAAAGGAAAATCCTTCTTCTTAACAACATCATCGGGTATACCTGCAAGCTTAAATAGTCCACAAATATCATCCACATAGCGAAGATGCTCGTCAGGATGCTTTGTTCCATCTCCTGTAAAAGTATTAGCCAGCAGTTTTTCCATGATACCCGAAGGAAATTCAAAAGGAGTTTCATTTTCAATAGGTTCAGTAGGTTGAGGAGCAACTCTTTGCTCTACTGGAAGGGGTGAAGATACCCCGAACAAGCCCCTCATAGAATTACTTTCCATAGTAACAAGTGACAGAAAATTTCAGCACACTATATAAATTTTTCCTTACCAAATTCCACCTACCAAAGGCGCTACACTCCCCGGCAACGGCGCCAGAAAAGTGTCTTGATGACCCACAAGTATAGGGGATCTATCATAGTACTTTCGATAAGTAAGAGTGTCGAACCCAACAAGGAGCAGAAGGAAATGATAAGCGGTTTTCAGCAAGGTATTCTCTGCAAGTACTTAAATAAGTGGTAACAGATAGTTTTGTGATAAGATAAATTGTAACGAGAAACAAGTAAAAAAAGTAAATAAGGTGCAACAAGGTAGCCCAATCCTTTTTGTAGCAAAGGACAAGCCGGAACAAACTCCTATAATAAGAAAAGCGCTCCCGAGGACACATGGGAATATCGTCAAGTTAGTTTTCATCACGCTCATATGATTCGCGTTCGGTACTTTGATAATTTGATATGTGGGTGGACCGGTGCTTGGGTGCTGTTCTTACTTTAACAAACATCCCACTTATGATTAACCTCTATTGCAAGCATCCACAACTACAACAAAAGTATTAAGGTAAACCTAACCACAGCATGAAGCATATGGATCCAAATCAGCCCCTTACGAAGCAACGCATAAACTAGGGTTCAAGCTTCTGTCACTCTAGCAACCCATCATCTACTTATTACTTCCCAATGCCCTCCTCTAGGCCCAAATAATGGTGAAGTGTTATGTAGTCGACGTTCACATAACACCACTAGAGGCTAGACAACATACATCTCATCAAAATATCGAACGAATACCAAATTCACATGACTACTAATAGCAAGACTTCTCCCTTGTCCTCAGGAACAAACGTAACTACTCACAAAGCATATTCATGTTCATAATCAGAGGGGTAATAATATGCATAAATGATCTGAACATATGATCTTCCACCAAGTAAACCAACTAGCATCAACTAGAAAGAGTAATCAACACTACTAGCAACCTACTAGCACCAATCCTGGACTTGGAGACAAGAATTGGATACAAGAGATGAACTAGGGTTTGGAGATGAGATGCTGCTGGTGAAGATGTTGATGGAGATTGCCCTCTCCCGATGAGAGGAACATTGGTGATGATGATGACGATGATTTCCCCCTCCCGGAGGGAAGTGTCCCCGGCAGAACAGCTCTACCGGAGCCCTAGATTGGTTCCGCCAAGGTTCTGCCTCGTGGTGGCGGAGTCTCGTCCCGAAAGGTTGCTTCTGATTTTTTTCTCATCGAAAGACTTCATATAGGAGAAGATGGGCATCGGAGAGCCACCAGGGGGCCCACGAGGTAGGGGGCGCGCCCAGGGGGGAGGGGCGCGCCCTCCCACCCTCGTGAGCAGGGTGTGGGCCCCCTGGCCTTCATCTTTGGCGACGATTTTTCTTTATTTATTTTAAGGTATTCCGTGGAGTTTCAGGACTTTTGGAGTTGCGCAGAATAGTCCTTCAATATTTGCTCCTTTTCCAGCCCAGAATTCCAGCTGCCGGCATTCTCCCTCTTCATGTAAACCTTGTAAAATAAGAGAGAATAGCCATAAGTATTGTGACATAACATGAAATAACAGCCCATAATGCGATAAATATCAATATAAAAGCATGATGCAAAATGGACGTATCAACTCCCCCAAGCTTAGACCTCGCTTGTCCTCAAGCGAAAAGTCGATAACAATAAATATGTCCTCATGTTTAGAGGTAGAGGCGTCGATAAAAAATAAAATACGGACATGAAGGCATCATGATTATTCTCATAACAACAACATATATAAATTTTGTTATATGATTACTCATGTTCAAGTGATGATCTTTTCACAAAGCCAAAGTATGAATCAGAAACCTTATTGAGCATCAACAAATTATAACCTCAGTCATTGAAGCAATTGCAATTTATCATAACATCGGAAAGAGTCTATGTCAGATCTTAAAAGCAAGTCCACATACTCAACTATCACTTAGTCCTTCATAATTTCTAACACTCACGCAATACTTGTGGTTACGGAGTTTTAATCGGACACAGAGAAAGATAGGGGCTTATAGTTTTGCCCCACAACCTTTTACCTCAAGGGTAATGTCAACAATAATAATTCATGCTCCCCTACATCCAATTAGATATATTTATCATGTTCTTTCCAACATGTTGGGCTTGCCAAAGGATAAAATGAAAAAGGAAAGGTGAAGATCACCGTGACTCTTGCATAAGGTAGAGGATAATAATAAAAGATAGGCCCTTCGCAGAGGGAAGCAGAGGTTGCCATGCGCTTTTATGGTTGGATGCACAAAATCTTAATGCAAAAGAACGTCACTTTATATTGCCCCTTGTATGTGGACCTTTATTATGCAGTCCGTCGCTTTTATTGCGTCCACAACAAGTTCGTACAAAGCTTATTTCTCTGCACTAATAGGTCATGCATATTTAGAGAGCAATTTTTATTGCTTGCACCGATGACAACTTACTTGAAGGATCTTACTCAATCCATAGGTAGATATGGTGGACTCTCATGGCTAAACTGGTTTAAGGATATTTGGAAGCACAAGTAGTATCTCCACTTGGTGCTGAGAATTTGGCTAGCATGAGGGGGAAAGGCAAGCTCAACATGTTAGAGGAACCATGAGAACATACTTTATCTCAGATATAAAAAAACATAACTCATTATGTTGTCTTCCTTGTCCAATATCAACTCTTTAGCATGTCATATTTTGATGAGTGCTCCCAATCATAAAGGATGTCAATGATAATATATCTATATGTGAAACCTCTCTCTCCTTATTACTTCCTATTAATTGCAACGATGACCAAATCTATATTTGCCAACTCCCAACAACTTTTAATCATCATACTCTTTCTAGAAGTCATTACTTTAAAAAAGATCAATATGAGCTCTTTGTTTCTTTTTATTCTCTTCTTTTATTCACTCAAGATCATGGCAAAGTAATCAAGCCCTTGACTCAACACTAATCTTTATTATATATAGCTCACAGACTCGATTGTATAGAGGGATCATAAAGAAAAACTTCAAAACTAAATCATGCCATGACTTTATTCTACTATATCAAGATACTACTACTAGGATCGAACTAAGAAAAGCAGTAAAGATAGGAGTTGTGATGGTGATACGATACCGGGGCACCTCCCCCAAGCTTGGCAGTTGCCGAGGGGAGTGCCCATACCCATGTGATTATGTCTCCTTCTTTGTTGTTGGCGGTGGAGGTGTTGTTGATGATGCAAGCTTGTCGTCCACCTTCCATGGCATAGGCTCACCCTCATAGAAGGATGATCGAGTCTCCGGAATCCTCAAATCTGCAATGGAAACAGCTCAAAACGAAAACATAGGATATTTGCGTGATACGGTCGTCAAAACCTTCGGGAGAATATATAATGAATTTTTACAAACCAAAATACGTATCATGCAAGAAAACAGAGTCCGGAGGGCACACGAGGTGCTCACGAGGTAGGGGGCACGCCCAGGGGGGGCGCACCCTCCACCCTCGTGGAGGCCTCGTGTCCTCCCCGAACTGCTACTTATTTTTCTATTTTTCTAAATATTCCAAAACGGAGAAATATTGCCTTAGAATTTGTTTTGGAGTCGGTTTACTTACCGTAACACATACCTATTCCTTTTTGGAGTCTGGAACGTTCTGGAAAGTGTCCCTTATGTATTCCTCCGGGGTTACGGTTTCAATAATATTAGTTTCAACATTTATAGGATTACCTGAGATATAGTGTTTGATCCTTTAACCGTTTACCACCTTCGGATTTGTGCCTGCGAAGTTGTTGATTTTTATGGCACTGGAATGATAGACCTCCTCGATAACGTAGGGACCTTCCCATTTAGAGAGAAGTTTTCCTGCAAAAAATCTTAAACGGGAGTTGTATAGCAATACATAATCACCTACATTAAACTCACGCTTTTGTATCCTTTTATCATGCCATTTTTTAACTTTTTCTTTAAACAACTTGGCATTTTCATAGGCTTGGGTTCTCCATTCATCAAGTGAGCTAATATCAAATAACCTCTTCTCACCGTCAAGTTTGAAATCATAGTTGAGCTCTTTAATAGCCCAATATGCCTTATGTTCTAGTTCGACAGGTAAGTGACATGCTTTTTCATAAACCATCTTATATGGAGACATACCCATAGGATTCTTATATGCAGTTCTATAGGCCCATAATGCATCATCAAGTTTCTTGGACCAATTCTTTCTATACCTATTAACAGTCTTTTGCAAAATTAATTTGAGCTCTCTATTGCTCAATTCTACTTGACCACTAGACTGTGGGTGATAAGGAGATGCAATTCTATGATTAACGTCATATTTAGCAAGCATTTTACGGAAAGCACCATGAATAAAATGTGAACCACCATCAGTCATTAAATATCTAGGGACTCCAAACCTCAGAAAAATAACTTCCTTAAGCATTTTAATAGAAGTGTTATGATCAGCACTACTAGTTGGAATAGCTTCTACCCACTTAGTAACATAATCAATAGCAACTAAAATATGTGTGTATCCATTAGAGGCAAGAAAAGATCCCATATAATCAAAGCCCCAAACATCAAATGGTTCAATAACAAGTTAATAATTCATAGGCATTTCTTGACGTCTACTAATATTACCAATTCTTTGACATTCATCACAAGATAAAACAAACTTACGGGCATCCTTGAAGAGAGTAGACCAATAAAAACCAGATTGCAATACCTTATGTGCAGTTCTATCTCCAGCGTGCTGTCCTGCATAAGCTTCAGAGTGACACTTGCGTAGGATCTATTCCTGTTCATGCTCAGGCACACAACGTCTAATAACACCATCTTTTCCTTCTTTATAAATATGTGGGTCATCCCAAAAGTAATGTCGCAAATCATAAAAGAACTTTTTCTTTTGTTGGTATGTGAAGCTAGGTGGTATAAATTTAGCAACAATATAATTAGCATAATCAGCATACCATGGAATGCTACGAGAAGTGCTTACGACATTTAATTGTTCATCAGGAAAGCTATCATCAATAGGTAATGGGTCATCAAGAACATTCTCTAACCTAGATAAGTTGTCTGCAATGGGGTTCTCAGCTCCTTTTCTATCAACAGTATGCAAATCAAATTTTTGCAGCAAGAGAACCCTACCTCTCTTTCTCCTCATATCTTGCGGTGCTTGGCGAAGCCTTGATGGATCACCACGCTCCTCCACCACCACCACGCCGTTGTGCTACTGCTGGATGGAGTCTTCCCCAACCTCTCCCTCTCTCCTTGCTGGATCAAGGCATGGGAGACGTCACCGGGCTGTATGTGTGTTGAACGCGGAGGTGCCGTCCGGTCGGCACTAGGATCTCCGGTGATTCGGTTCACGACGAGTACGACTCCTTCAACCCCGTTCTCTTGAACTCTTCCGCTTAGCGATCTACAAGGGTATGTAGATGCACTCTCCTTCCCCTCGTTGTAGGTTTCTCCATAGATAGATCTTGGTGACACGTAGGAAATTTTTTGAATTTCTGCTACGTTCCCCAACAATACCTTCTAATTCAGCAGGTGCAATTTCATTCTTAATTTCTTCGTATAAAGTATGTGGTATAACACTAGCACTCGCACCCATATCAAAGCCATGGTAACAATGATCTCCTATTTTAACAGAAATAACAAGCACGCCTGCCACAGGTCTATGTTTATCTTTAGCACAGGGTTTAGCAATTCTAGCAGTTTCACCTTCGAACTGAATAACATGCCCATCAATATTATCAGACAAGAGATCTTTAACAGTTGCAATATTGGGTTCTACTTTAACTTTCTTAGTAGGTACATAAGTTCTGGTATTGCTTTTACGAACAACAGTTGAAGCTTTAGCATGATCCTTTACTCTAATAGGGAAAGGTGGTTTCTCAACATAAGAGGTGGGAACAATAGGATCATTATAAGTGATAGTCTTTTCTTCAACTTTAATAGGTGCAGCTACTTTTACTTCTATGGAAGGATGATATTTAAACCACTTCTCCTTAGGGAGATCAACATAAGTAGCAAAAGATTCACAGAAAGAAGCTACTATCTTAGAGTCAAGTCCATATTTAGTGCTAAACTTACGGAAAATATCGGTATCCATAAAAGATTTAACACAATCAAACTTAGGTGTCATACCTGACTCCTTACCTTTGTCGAGGTCCCAATCTTCAGAGTTGCGTTTAATTCTATCCAAAAATTCCATCTAAATTCAATAGTCTTCATCATAAAAGAGCCAACACAAGAAGTATCGAGCATTGTGCGATTGTTATCAGAAAGCCGAGCATAAAAATTCTGAAGAATTGTTTATCTTGAGAGGTCATGATTGGGGCATGAATATAACTATGATTTAAGACTCCCCCAAGCTTGAGAGATGCTTTCTCCTTCGCGAGGCCAAAAATTATATATATAATTGCGATCACGATGAACAAGATGCATAGGGTAATACTTTTGATGAAATTCCAATTTCACTCTTTTATAGTTCCATGATCTCGTATCACATAGCCTATACCATGTCAATGCGTCTTCCTTCAAAGATAAAGGAAAAGCCTTCTTCTTAACAACATCATCGGGTATACCTGCAAGCTTAAATAGTCCACAAATATCATCCACATAGCGAAGTTGCTCGTCAGGATGCTTTGTTCCATCTCCTGTAAAAGTATTAGCCAGCAGTTTTTCCATGATACCCGAAGGAAATTCAAAAGGAGTTTCATTTTCAATAGGTTCAGTAGGTTGAGGAGCAACTCTTTGCTCTACTGGAAGGGGTGAAGATACCCCGAACAAGCCCCTCATAGAATTACTTTCCATAGTAACAAGTGACAGAAAATTTCAGCACACTATATAAATTTTTCCTTACCAAATTCCACCTACCAAAGGCGCTACACTCCCCGGCAACGGCGCCAGAAAAGTGTCTTGATGACCCACAAGTATAGGGGATCTATCATAGTCCTTTCGATAAGTAAGAGTGTCGAACCCAACAAGGAGCAGAAGGAAATAATAAGCGGTTTTCAGCAAGGTATTCTCTGCAAGTACTGAAATAAGTGGTAACAGATAGTTTTGTGATAAGATAAATTGTAACGAGAAACAAGTAAAAAAAGTAAATAAGGTGCAACAAGGTAGCCCAATCCTTTTTGTAGCAAAGGACAAGCCGGAACAAACTCCTATAATAAGAAAAGCGCTCCCGAGGACACATGGGAATATCGTCAAGTTAGTTTTCATCACGCTCATATGATTCGCGTTCGGTACTTTGATAATTTGATATGTGGGTGGACCGGTGCTTGGGTGCTGTTCTTACTTTAACAAACATCCCACTTATGATTAACCTCTATTGCAAGCATCCACAACTACAACAAAAGTATTAAGGTAAACCTAACCATAGCATGAAGCATATGGATCCAAATCAGCCCCTTACGAAGCAACGCATAAACTAGGGTTCAAGCTTCTGTCACTCTAGCAACCCATCATCTACTTATTACTTCCCAATGCCCTCCTCTAGGCCCAAATAATGGTGAAGTGTTATGTAGTCGACGTTCACATAACACCACTAGAGGCTAGACAACATACATCTCATCAAAATATCGAACGAATACCAGATTCACATGACTACTAATAGCAAGACTTCTCCCTTGTCCTCAGGAACAAACGTAACTACTCACAAAGCATATTCATGTTCATAATCAGAGGGGTAATAATATGCATAAATGATCTGAACATATGATCTTCCACCAAGTAAACCAACTAGCATCAACTAGAAAGAGTAATCAACACTACTAGCAACCTACTAGCACCAATCCCGGACTTGGAGACAAGAATTGGATACAAGAGATGAACTAGGGTTTGGAGATGAGATGCTGCTGGTGAAGATGTTGATGGAGATTGCCCTCTCCCGATGAGAGGAACATTGGTGATGATGATAACGATGATTTCCCCCTCCCGGAGGGAAGTGTCCCCGGCAGAACAGCTCTACCGGAGCCCTAGATTGGTTCCGCCAAGGTTCCGCCTCGTGGCGGCGGAGTCTCGTCCCGAAAGGTTGCTTCTGATTTTTTTTCTCATCGAAAGACTTCATATAGGAGAAGATGGGCGTCGAAGAGCCACCAGGGGGCCCACGAGGTAGGGGGGCGCGCCCAGGGGGAGGGGCGCGCCCCCCACCCTCGTGAGCAGGGTGTGGGCCCCCTGGCCTTCATCTTTGGCGACGATTTTTATTTATTTATTTTAAGGTATTCCGTGGAGTTTCAGGACTTTTGGAGTTGCGCAGAATAGTCCTTCAATATTTGCTCCTTTTCCAGCCTAGAATTCCAGCTGCCGGCATTCTCCCTCTTCATGTAAACCTTGTAAAATAAGAGAGAATAGCCATAAGTATTGTGACATAACGTGAAATAACAGCCCATAATGCGATAAATATCAATATAAAAGCATGATGCAAAATGGACGTATCACTACTCCTCCTCCGGCGAGTCAGGGCACTCCGCCTCCTCCTCCGGCGAGTGACGATCAGGGAACTCGGCCTCCTTCTCCGGTGCGTGGCGGCACTCCGCCTCCTTCTTCGCCTGCGCCGGCGCACCCGAGCAGCCAGCAGCCTCCTCCTTCTCCGCCTCGCCAGCAAGGGCGGAAGAGACCCGCCGCCGCCCCGGCTGCTCCGACGCGTCGTAGTCCTTCTCTTCCGCCTCGTAAGCAAGCACGAAAGAAGACAGACGCCGCAGCCGCTCCGTCTGCTCTAGCGTCTAGCAGTACAGCCAGCAGAGGCGGGAGGCAATACAGATACGGTCCTTCTCTCAAGCCTCTAGAAAAGTTACCGTACGAGAGGACCGAGGAGGAAAACGCGAAGATCGTGCGGACCGAAGTGGAGGACTTCTTTAAAGGGTTGAAAGCAAAGAGACATCCACCTCCGGAGGAGAAGGTAGATCCGGTGAAAGCAAAGCGCACTATCAATACCCTGAGGAAACCACAAAAGTCTCTGCCGAGAACCAACTATGAGCGCATTACTGAACAGGCATATCTCGCAGCGGAGCGATCGGGAAGTACTATCAGTGATCAAAGGTTAAAAGAACGAGCAGCTGCGAAAAAAATTGCCCATCTCGGCGAACAAGCAAATCAATCGTGCCCCCCGCTCAATGTGTCTAGCGGCGACATTGTCGCTAATGCTCCGGGGACGGTGCCCGGTTATAGCAATCTTGCAGATTACCTGCCTAACAATGTAAATTTTGATTTCATGGAGGTGGACGAACACAGATATGAGTACGGGAAGCCTCTCGTCAAAGATGAAAAATCTCTAACAACGATGATGTGAAGATTCCATAATTGGTACATGAAAACCTGCAGAGAGTCTGGGGGGACGAATACTTTGTTTCTGAGAATTAAAGAGGAGCACGACCTCGTTGGAACTGATCTATTGCCTGTTCCATTTGAGGAGTTCTTCGAGTTCTTCAATCAAAAGGCCCTCGATAAATTAACGGTCTTTTGCTACTATCTGTAAGTACTATTTTTGTCATTAAGTCTCTATATATAGCTCAGCTCTTTCATTGCATGTATTTATAATTAATTATCCTCACTATATTATGCAGATTGAAGATCGTTGAGTGCAGAAAACAAGAAATGTATGATATTGGGTTCATTAACACAAATATCATAGATAAAATTCAGGTTAAAAAGCACGCCGAAGAGGCCGAGGCCAACTTGCTACAATCGTTGATCAAAAATCAAAACAAAGATTTAATACTCTTTCCTTACAACTTCGAGTGAGTGTTACTATCGTGTGCATATTCGGTTTCCCTTATTACTCGAGCGAGGTTATAGTAATGTAATTGATGAGTTATGCATGCGTGCACAGCTTCCACTATGTTCTTCTGGAGATTAAGCTTGAGCGGGGACTAGTAACCGTCTTAGACTCGAGACAAAAAGATCCCGAAACCTATGCGGACATGACTAAAATGCTCAAGAAGTAAGTTCAATCGATCATTATCGCACCATATCGGCAACTTTTTATTCATTTCCTGATATCTCAAGTAATAATAATTATTTTCTTTGTCTTGCAGGGTTTGGAAACAGTTCACCGCAGAAGCTCCGGGACTGCCGAAGGAGCTGCGATATACATACCCGAAAGTAAGTACTACTAGCTAGCTAGTTGCGCGCATCTCCCATTGATTCTATAGCTATACTTTCATCAATGCCATTTATAATGCTTCAGTATCAGTTTGATTGACCTCTATTTCTCGTAAACTGCTTGTGGCAGGAACAAGGGAATAATTACTGTGGATACTACGTGTGCGAGTTTATCTACAACGCGACTTTGAAAAATAAGCGGGGCTACTCTAAAAGAGAATATGAAGTGCGTAAGCAATAATATTCACAATTTCATTTTATTACACCATCATTTCTGTTGAGTTTCATTCATATATATGTATTAACCCCCTTCCTTAAATTAGACGTCGCAGATGCGGAATGAACTCCTAGAACAAGATCGCATGAAAGCAATTCAAGAGGAATTGGCGGGATTCTTTCTTGACCACGTCATCAATAAAGCCGGAGAATACCATGTGGAAGTTGATTTCAAATGCTAGGGGATTGTAAGAGATCTTACATATTGTATATGTATGTAGCTAGTAGCGTCGGATAGATAATACGAAAACTTGTTGTTCGACCAATCTCTCGGAGAAGGAGAGGTCGATCGATCACTTCTCTCGGTATGCATGACGAACTTCTGTACTTAATGGTTCCCTTCATTTTCTTACTAGCTAGCGTGTCGAGGGCCTCTCTATGTACAGTACGTAGCGTCGACCAAGCACGGACATAAGAGAGGACACTTCTCTCTATTAATTAGCTAGCTAACACAATATATTAAAC
>NC_041385.1:636029205-636055525 GCF_002162155.2 Triticum dicoccoides
AAAAAAAACAAAAACCCTAGCCACTGAAATGCTGACGCGTGGATGCCTTTTGGTCCCGGTTGGTGCCACCAACCGGGACCAAAGGCCCTCCTGCCTGGGCTCGGCGCACCGGCCACGTGGAGGCCCATCTGTCCCGGTTCGTGTTAAAACCGGGACTAAAGGTCTAGGGCATTAGTAACGACCCTTTAGTCCTGGTTCAAGAACCAGAAGAAAAGGCCCCCACCAACCGAGACTAATAGGGGTTTTTCTACTAGTGTGTGCTAGGCTCGTCAAGTTTAACCCGAGTATTCTGCGTGTGCAAAACTGGCTTGCACCCGTTGTATGTGAACATAGAGCTTATCACACCCGAGCATCACGTGGTGTCTCAGCACGACAAACTGTAGCAATGGTGCATACTTAGGGAGAACACTTGTACCTTGAAATTTAGTAAGAGATCATCTTATAATGCTACCGACGTTCTAAGAAAAATAAGATGCATAAAGGATAAACATCACATGCAATCAAAATATGTGACATGATATGGCCTTCATCATCTTGTGCTCATGATCTCCATCATAGAAGCATCATCATGATCTTCAATGTCACCAACGCGACACCTTGATCTCCATCGTAGCATCATTGTCGTCTCTCCACCTATTGTTACTACGACTATCATTGCCGCTTAGTGATAAAGTAAAACAATTACATGGCGATTGCATTGCATACAATAAAGCGACAACCATATGGTCATAGTGTAGGCGTAATGTCGGTCTGAGCCGCTTCATCCAACAATACCGCCGAATCAAAGTATGACATGCTGGTAAGCAGTATCACTATTATCACCCACAACTCTTTGTGTCTACTCGTGCATATAACATCTAAGCATAGACCTGGCTCGGATGCCACTGTTGGGGAATGCGGTAATTTCAAAAAAATTCCTACAATCACGCAAGACCTATCTATGTGATGCATAGCAACGAGAGGGGGGAGTGTGTCCACTTACCCTCGTAGACCGAAAGTGGAAGCGTTAGTTAACGCGGTTGATGTAGTCGAACGTCTTTGTGATCCAACCGATCCAAGTACCGAACGTATGGCACCTCCGCGTTCAGCACACGTTCAACTCGATGACGTCCCTCGTACTCTTGATCCAGTTGAGACCGAGGGATAGTTTCATCAGCATCACAGCGTGATGACGGTGATGATGAAGTTACCGGCGCACAGCTTCGCCTGAGCACTACGACAATATGACCGAGGTGTGTAACTGTGGAGGGGGCACCGCACATGGCTAAAAATCAACTAGATCAACTTGTTTGTCTATGGGGTGCCCCCCTCCCACGTATATAAAGGAGGGAGGGAGGAGGAGGCCGGCCAAGGGGTGGCGCGCCCAAGGGGGGAGTCCTACTCCAAGTAGGTTTGGCTCCCCCCTTTCCTATTCCTATTAGGAGAAGGAGGAAGGAGGAGGAGAGAAGAAGGAAAGGGGGGCCCGGCCCCCACACCCTAAACCAATTTGGTTTGGGCCTAGTGGGGCGCGCCCCACTGCTTTCCCGCTGCCTTCTATCTCCACTAGGGCCCATTAAGGCCCATTGACTCCCCGCGAGGTTCCGGTAACCTCCCGGTACTCCAAAAAATATCCGATACACTTCGGAACCCTTCCGGTGTCCGAATATAACCTTCCAATATATCAATCTTTATGTCTCGACCATTTCGAGACTCCTCGTCATGTTCATGATCTCATCTGGGACTCCGAACAACCTTCGGTCATCAAATCACATAAACTCATAATACAAATCGTCATCGAACTTTAAGCGTGCGGACCCTACGGGTTCGAGAACTATGTAGACATGACCGAGACACATCTCCGGTCAATAACCAATAGGGGAACCTGGATGCTCATATTGGTTCCTATATATTCTACGAAGATCTTTATCGGTTAAACTGCATAACAACATACGTTGTTCCCTTTGTCATCGGTATGTTACTTGCCCGAGATTCGATCGTCGGTATCATCATACCTAGTTCAATCTCGTTACCGGCAAGTCTCTTTACTCGTCCCGTAATACTTCATCCCGCAACTAACTCATTAGTTACAATGCTTGCAAGGCTTATAGTGATGAGTATTATCGAGAGGGCCCAAAGATACCTTTCTGAAACACGGAGTGACAAATCCTAATCTCGATATATGCCAACCCAACAAACACCTTCGAAGACACCTGTAGAGCACCTTTATAATCACCCTTTTACGTTGTGACATTTGATAGCACACAAAGTGTTCCTCCGGTATTCGGGAGTTGCATAATCTCATAGTCCGAGGAACTTGTATAAGTCATGAAGAAAGCAGTAACAATGAAACTGACACAATCATAATGCTAAGCTAATGAATGGGTCTTGTCCATCACATCATTCTCCTAATGATGTGATCTCGTTCATCAAATGACAACACATGTCTATGGTTAGGAAACATAACCATCTTTGATAAACGAGCTACTCAAGTAGAGGCATACTAGGTACACTTTGTTTTGTCTATGTATTCACACATGTACTAAGTTTCCGGTTAATACAATTCTAGCATGAATAATAAACATTTATCATGAAATAAGGAAATAAATAATAACTTTATTATTGCCTCTAGGGCATATTTCCTTCAAAAATATCATTGATTGCAAATGGGTATATAGGATTAAAAAGAAGGCAGATGGCTACATTGACAGGTATAAGGCACGTCTAGTTGCAAAGGGCTTTAAAAAATGTTATGGCATTGATTACGAGGACACCTTCAGTCCTGTTGTGAAACCTGCAACCATCAGACTTGTGTTGGCCATTGATGTATCCAAGGGATGGAGTTTAAGACAGCTAGATGTACATAATGCGTTTTTGCATGGTGTTCTGGAAGAGGAAGTGTTCATGAGACAGCCACCTGGATATGAGAATAAGAAGCTACCACATTATGTTTGCAAGCTTGACAAGGCACTCTATGGTCTAAAACAAGCACCCAGAGCATGGTACTCCAGTTTGAGCTTACAGTTGAAATACCTTGGCTTCTTTGCTTCCAAGGCTGATACATCCTTGATCATTTATAACAAAGCAGGGGTGGTCATTTTTGTGCTTATATATGTTGATGATATCATAGTTGCAAGTTCTTCACAGAATGCTACTAATGCTCTCCTACATGATTTAAGCTCAGAATTTGCCTTGAAGGACCTAGGTGATTTGCATTTCTTCCTAGGTATTGAAGTCAAGAAAGCTCAAGATGGCATTGTGTTAAATCGGGAGAAATACATTGTTGAGCTTCTATCTCGCATGGGAATGAAGAATTGCAAGCCAGTGCCTACACCTTTGTCTTCCTCAGAAAAGCTCTCAGCATATGAAGGTGAGCCACTTCAAGAGGAGGAAAGCACAAGGTATAGGAGTGATGTGGGAGCATTACAGTGTCTAACTCTCACATGTCCAAATATTTCATTTGCTGTCAACAAGGTTTGTCAATATCTACATGCACCTACTTCTGCACATTGGTCAATTGTCAAGAGGATTGTAAGATATGTGAAACCTGGTATGAGAATAGGACTTCATTTCAAACGGTCTAATTCCTCTCTTGTGAGTGCATTCTCTGATGCTGACTGGGCAGGATGTAGTGATGACAGAAGATCAACGGGAGGCTTTGCAGTGTTTTTTGGCTCTAATCTAATTTCTTGGAGTGCTAGAAAGCAAGCCACTGTGTCAAGGTCAAGCACAGAAGGTGAATACAAGTCTCTGGCAAATGCAACTGCTGAAATCATTTGGGTTGGATCACTTCTTGAGGAATTGGGGATCAACAAAAATCGTATCTCATGTCTATGGTGTGATAACTTGGGAGCAACATATTTGTCTGCAAATCCAGTATTTCATGCACGGACAAAGCACATAGAAATTGATTTTCACTTTGTGCGAGAATGAGTTGCAGCCAAGAAACTCGAGATACAATTTATTCCCTCCAAGGATCAAGTGGCTGATGGCTTTACAAAGGCATTACCAGCAAGACCATTTGAAGAGTTCAAGAGTAGTCTTAATTTGTAATAGTTGAGATTAAGGGAGGGTGTTAGAACTAGCGTTGTAACCTCAACTTCTTCCTTTATCTCGTATTGTAACCAAACTCTTGTACCTCTCCTTGTATGCCAAGGCAAGGCCATCGACCTCATCAATATAAACTCACACGGCTCCCCTCGAGGGAATATGAACGCTTCCACGAAATCCTACAAAGTTGAAATCCTAACGCGGTGCCCTTTTTCATCCGTGGCCACGCAGCCACGCAGGGTTATATGTCGGGAATCCCGTACCGATTCCAAGTCGCCTACGAACTACGACTAACGAACGACCCATTACCGCAGTTGCTAGCTACCCGCTGTAGGTTTGCTCTACTCGGGTTTTCTTGTTTTTTTTTCTTTTTATTTGATTTTATTAGTTTTACACCGATTTTCTTGGAATTTTTTCTTCATTTTGCTCTGGTTTTCTTTGTTTTCTCAATTTTTTGGCTTTACTTTCTTTACTCACTATACTTTGTTTTATTTGGTTTTCTTCATTTTCTTTGATTCTTTTTGCTTTCCTTTGTTGTTTTTTATCGGTTTTATTTTTTTAACAATTGTATATATTTTTTCAGCACACAAATATATTTCTAGAGCACATGTAAAACAATTTTCTGATACACATTGGATATTTTTCAATGCATGATGCACATTTTTAAATAAATGTTTTGAATACTTCTTCAAATACACGTTAACATTTTCCAAAGACACGTTATAATATTTTTAATGGAAATAAACTTTTTTTAAACTATACAAAGAAATTTACATTGTATTAAATTTTAACAACACTTGATTATTTTCTATAAAATGTCATGAACATTTTTCTTGAAATGCAGGAATATTTTCCATAAAATGTAACATACATTTTTTGATAGTACAAGACATTTTTTACATTACAAAATATTTTGTTAAATCATATAAACTTTTTCAAAAAATTGCATAAACTTATCAATATTTTTTAAATTCATGATTTTAAAATCTTAAGTAAATTTAAGTTTTTGAAATATATGAATTAAATATAAACAAAATTAAAAATAGAAACATAATTGTATGATGTCAATATGATGAGGCAAGTCCTACTGGATCGACCCACCATCGGTGCCCTAGCAGCAATCGGCGCCAGATCCTATTCGGCGCCTGAAGCGCCGGATATAAGCCAACCGGCTAACAGGCGCATACCCCCTCCGCGCCTTGGCCGGCCAACTTTCGTCTCTTTTTCTGTTCCTTGAAAGTTCAAAAACCGAGCGGCCGTTCGCGCGAGAGAGCCGGGAGTCGATCCCTCGACGAGCAGAATAGAGTACGACGCGACAACCACCCGGGCACTGCCCTAGTTGTGTTCGTTTTATCTTTTCCTCCCTTTTCTTCTTTCTTATTCCTTTTTTCTGTCCTTTTTTCCTTTCTTTTTTATAATTCGAGAAACTTTCTTTCTTCATAAATTTTTTCTGCAAAATCGATGAACTTTTTCAAATATTGATCAACTTTTTTCAAATTCGGTGAACTATTTTCATATTAGATGAACTTTTTCCAAATTTTGATGAACTTTTTCCTAATTTTGATGAACCTTTTCAAATTCCATGAACTGTTTTTTTAAATTTGATGAACTTTTTTCACATACGATGAACTTTTTCTAAAATTTGGTGAACTGCTTTCATATTCGATGAAATTTTTTCAATTTTTTGTGAACTTTTTTCAAATTCCATGAACTATTTTTTCTAATTTGATGAACTTTTTTCACACTTTGATGAACTTTTTTCAAATTCCATGTTTTTTCAGGGTTGATGTACTTTTTTAAAAAAGCAATGAACTTTTTTCAAATTTGTGAACTTTTTTTAGAATCAATGAACTTTGTTTTTAGAATCGATGAACTTTTTTCAAATTTGTGAACTTTTTTGACAATCTATGGAATTTTTTCAGTATCATGAACGTTTTGAATTCGTGGACGTTTTCTAATACATGATATTTTTTTTAATTCTTGATTTTTTTAAATGTGGGGACATTCAAATTTTGTTCTAAATTCTTTTCAAAAGAAAACTCCTTTTTCTAAATAGCGGGGCCAAAGTTTAGTTCTTAAAACCTTCGCGTTGTAATATTTCGCAAGTGGTTAATAGGTCAAGTGGTTACCCAACCATTCATTGGAGCTGTTGGCACTGGTTTGAAT
Organism: Triticum dicoccoides; assembly: GCF_002162155.2. Classification (NCBI taxonomy): domain Eukaryota; kingdom Viridiplantae; phylum Streptophyta; class Magnoliopsida; order Poales; family Poaceae; genus Triticum; species Triticum dicoccoides. The sequence continues at coordinate 636,035,398 of NC_041385.1, forward strand.
CCTCAAGAGAGCGACATTGTTTGTTGTTTTTACTTGATTTTTGCGCTGCCGAGCGTGCTCATGGGCCGGCCCATTAGCGTGCCGCACTGGGCGCCAATAGTCTGAACGCATAAGGCCTTGTACAATGGGAGGTGTTTAGAAAAATAAACCGGGTTTTTCTGAAGCACCGGTGCCTATTTCTACAGGAGAGACGCTTAATTAAGCGTCTATCCTGTACAAATAAACACCGGTGCTTAAAAAAATTGGTTTATTTCTCTAAGCACCTCCCCTAAGCATCTCTTATTGTAGAGGGCCTAAGGGCATCTACAATAGCCGCTGCTTAACTAGGCGCTTATAGACAGAAGGAAAATATTATTAAATTAAAAAACATTTAAGCGGCCCTGTCCTGCAAGCAAGACGCCAACTACCGGCTCTAATCGGACGCTAATTAAACATCACATGTGCCTCATGTGGGAAAGATAAAAACGAAGCGCTCGACGCAACTGTTTCCGTCAAGGCAGCGCCCGACGCTAGGATTTGCCGGCCTCAACCGCTAGGAAAGGATTCCTGGCGCCTCCCCAAGCGTCCCACATTGGGCATGCCCTAAGGCGCCCAATAGGAGCTCTCGCAAGCGGCATCTAACCGCTCCCACGCCAGGTAACCAATCACACACCATCTGTGCGTATTGGATCAGCTTAGTGAGGAGCGTGTGGTGCCTGTATTTATTTAATTAATTTTCTTTCTTTACTTGTAATTTTTTAATGAAATTCTAAAAAAAGGTTCATAGATTTCAAACAAAAATCATGAATTTGAAAAAAAAATCTATGATTTCCAAAAATGTTCATGTGTTTAAAAATATTTTTGAATGAAAATACAATGTTTATGTGTGTTTCTTGTGTGTTGCATGTGTGATTTGTGTCTGATATCCCTATTTCTCTAGTCTTGTTGTATCAATGACCGGCCAACTTGCACGTGAGTGGTACTATTTGGTCAATCACTGCTATTCAGATCTGCCGGAATCACTAATTGGGAAATACTCATTGCAAAGAACACTCTCACCTTTTTATGTTGCGACAAGTGACGCATTGCATGCGCGCCACTTGCGTGCCACTTGCCGCAACCTGGTAGTTTTCCCTTTTTTCGTAGATCCTTTTATTCAAAACGTTTTATCTCTTAAACCGTGCGTCCAAATCTCGAACCGCTTTCACCGTTTGATTCCCCGCGTCGAGATCTTCAAAACTAAATCCCATGTTGGTACGTTTTGACGAACTTTTTTTTCACGAACAAAAATGGACGAAAAAACCGAACCGGGAGCACAGGTTTTTTCTCTTTTCGAAAGAGGCACACCCACGAAAACACAATCGTGCCTCTTGCGAAAGCAAAACCATGCCTCTCGCGGAAGGAAAAATAAAGAAAAACGCGTTTTTCCCGTTTCGGAGGAGGCACGGCCATGCTTTCTCGCAAAACCACAACCATGCCTCTCGCGGAAGCAAAACCGTGGCTCTCGTGAAAGAAAAAAGAACAGAAAACGCATTTTCCCGTTTCACGTGCCTCTCGCGGAAGGAAAACCCTGTCTCTTGAGAAAGGAAAAAACAGAAAACACATTTTTTTCGTTTCTGAGAGGTATGGCCGTGCCTCTCGCGAAAGCACAACCGTGCCTCTCGCGAAAGCAAAACCATGCCTCCCACGAAAGAAAAAAAACAGAAAACATATTTTTTTCCGAGAAGCACGGCCGTGACTCTAGCAAAAGAAAAACCACTCCTCTCGCAGAAGCAAAACCGTGACTCTCGCGAAGAAAAAAACACGTTTTTCGCTCAAAAAAAGGGAATTTTTTTTGATCCAAAAGGTAAGGAAGACCCGTGGAAAGCCAAAACGTCAAAAAAACGAAAAAAAAACTGTTTAAAAAGCCGCAAACGCATGCGGGAAAATAAAAAAAGTAGGAAGCGTCCAGAGTGCGACACGTGACGAATGGCTGAGAGCGCGCCAAGTGGCGCTGATCGTTGTGAGGCTCCCGAAGGAGCACTCATCAACTAGTTGCTCCACAGATCTGAAGTAGTGTGCGGGCGTACCCCTTCGAGGAGCTAGGTGGGTCGTGGGCCGTCGCGGCCTCCTACAGTGATGGGCTCCCGCGACTGCTAGGCCTTTGCCCATTTTTCTTTTATTTTCTTTGTGTTTTACTTCTTTTTCCTTTTCATTTGAATTTGATTCACAAATCAAACTCATTTAAAATCTTTGGATAAAATCCATTGAGGCTAATTTAATATTCGGGCTTAGGGAAAATAATCTCGAGCCAAAATATTAGACAAATTTTGTAGCCTTATTTGGACTATTCTAATTACTCCCCTTTGTTTTGAATTTGATTCAATTATCAAATTTGATCTGATTCCTTTAGGAAAAAATTCAGAGAGGTCCAAGGAAAATTTAACCATTCTGGGACAGCGTCAAACGCTGGCAGCGAGAAAGCAGAGCCGCCATCTGCACGTTAACGCAGGAATCTAAGGGGTAAAAAAGAGACCGAAAACCATCAGTAGACGCCCAGACCGAAAAAACACGAACCTAGACGAACAACGACGAGATCCAAGCAAATCCATCAAAGATAGATCTGTCGAAGACACACCTCCACACGCCCATCAACGATACTAGACGTGTCGCCGGAACGGGGGCTAGGCGGGGACCTTTATTCCATTTTCAGGGAGCCGCCACCGTCTCATCATCTTTGCAGGACACAAACCCTAGCAAGATTGAAAAAAAACTAAAAACGAAGCCCTGCCGCCGGCCTTTGCCAGGATCCACCACGCCTCCATGACCCTAGGGCCATCGAAGACGAGGCGGGTCTGCGCCAGTGCCGGCGAGAGACACGAACCTTACTTTTCTTTTTTGGAGGAGGAGGAGGAGGAGGAGGAGGATTGGCTAAAAAAGGCCTCACGAATGGAGCGGTTCAGACGAGACGTGGTCAGCAACGCAGGAAGACGAGAAAACATCAGATCACACAAGTCTCCGTGCCCTGCCCGTTCAATAGCTCGTACCCGGGGTAGCTATCATCTGAATTGAAGCTTCCATCGAGATGCACCACCACTAGCCAATAATGCACCCTTTGTTTATAGCAGAACGTGGCCACGGTTCAGAGCAAGTACTCTCTCCGTTTCTTTTTAATCTGCATATAACTTTTGTCTGAAGTCAAAGTATCATTACTTTGACTAAAGTTATATAATAAAGTATCGACACTACAAGGCCAAAGGGATGTCTATAAATTTTTTATGGAATGTAGTTTCATATTATGTATGTTTGATATTGTAGATGTTGATATTTTTCTATATAAATTTGGTCAAAGTTGATTAAATTTTACTCGACACAAATCTTATATGCGAAGTAAAAAGAAACAGAGAAAGTATAATAGGTCCTACTTAACAAGGTATAAGCCATTTCAAGTCAGCAAATTCCCATCTGGAAAAAAGAGAAGGGAGGAAAGAGAGTGCAGCCGGGCGCTTTGCTAATCGCCCGGCTATAGCGCAGTGTACGAGAGGAAGGAGCTGCATGCAGCCCTTAAAAGTTGGCGCTGATTCTCCCCTTCAATAAGGTGTGGCTCCCTCCTTCATGCATGCAAAAATTAATTACTATAGCCGATGAGCCGCTCCTCTACAGCCAGCCCTATTATATCAAACTTTTTCTTTAAAGACTAGTATAGAGCCTGTTGCCGGAGTGAGGGCTTTTGGTGGCCGGGCTACAGGCAGGCCGCAATCTCGTCCCTTCGTATGGGCTTTGGGATTGTCGATCCGTCAGTTCACAGCCGTGGGGTGGCAGGCCTAGTGGGTGAAATACGGCCCGTGATACAGCTAGGTTTCAGTAGGTGTATTGTGTTCGGCCCATCACCCGCTCCTGTCCCCCGCCCGCGGGGTAACTCTCTGGGCTGGACCCGAATTTTGGTACAGCAACGACTTTCAAAACAACACATGTATATGGGCCCAGCTTGGTAAGCTACCTACAAAAACTTGCAATCAATGTATATGGGCCCGGCGACATGTGTGGAGCAGGTAGATCCACGCGTGTGCGTTTCCTCGGCATTAGCCTCTCCCCCACAGAAAGCTCGCGTCTGCGGCTGCTCTTTTTTTCCACACGGGCAGGCTGCGGCGGCGATTCCCCACCGGCGAGATGTCGACGGACGGACTGGAGGTCAACGGGTATGTTCTTGTTCCTCCAAGTTCTCTCTCCCCTTAATTCATCCCCCCATTTTTCTCTGCAGATCCATTCACTGACGACGCTAGGTTTGACTGCAGGGGCGGTGGAGCCAACATCGCCGGATGGAGAAGTGCTGCGTCCCGGTGTAATCCCAAGATTCCATGAGAGCTCCAGCCCTAGAGCTCAAGAAGGACGAAGAAGCAGGTGTGGTTGGAGATGGGCAGAGATACAGGTGTGCTCTGAAGCTACAAGCAGCTGGATGAGGAGGTGCGGTCTTTTTCTGTCCCCCATCATGCTTCATTCGCATCTGTTCAGTTTAAGAGATGCATCTCGACATAACCTGGCTTGTTTGGAAGACCAAAAATCATGCAGTTTAGTGTCTGATGTGTGTTGTTTTAGTCGTGTCTGTCGTAGGCGACGCAGAGGCTAATGGATTCAGTTTGTTCGTTTTAGATGTTTGAATAGCTTTCTGGTTCATTTTTTTGGATTCTAGGGATTACTAAAACCAACTTGTGATGCACACACAGTACATGTGATGTTTGGATTCCTAGCATGCTTTGGTGGGACTTAAAATTAGGGGTGTTTTTATGGATGTAGCAGGATGAAAATGGGTAGAATGAGTTATGGTAAATCATGGGCGTGGATATTTCGATTGTGTGATTAGCACATGTAGCTTTTGAGTTCCAGTGTGGCGTCTAACATTTAGGCAAAGAGGAAGCCAGATAAGTAGTTGTTGTGATTATGGCTGGATTACTGAGACTCAGCGCGCATGGAGACACAAAATGTGTTTTGTTTGGATTCTAGGATGGGTCTTCTGGATCTTAGAAAATTGGCTGATTGTGTATTTTAGGGGGCTGTAAAAAAGAGAGGAGGAATTATACCAATTATGGTTGTGGAGTTTTGCTTGTGTGAGTGTAGCTGGTTTCCGACGGTGACAGAAAAAGTGCATTTGCAACTGTTAATTGCTACGTGTATGTGAGTTCTGCCGTTTCGCTTTATGCCTATGCAGGCAGGAGCCGTCTAGTTTTTTTTTTTTGGTAGTACAGATCACTAATTTGATAACTGTTCTTATTGCTGTGACACACTGGCGCAGGGTGGGGCTCGGGAAAGCACCTGATGTGAGGGACATGAACCCCGACAGGAAAACATCACTTGAGCTGTCTGTCCGTGCTTATGCTAAAAAATGTGAAGGGCATGTCATCAATCCAAGAATTGGCACGGAATTTGACTCGTTTAAAGAGGCATATGAGTTCTACAACCTATATTCATGGGAAACTGGGTTAGGTATATGACTGGCAAAGAGCAGGCTAAATGTGCAAAGAACAAGATGTATGCAGGAGATTGTGTGTGCGTGCGCGATACGTCTGTGTGAAAAAAGTATTCGTTTTTGTGCGTCTGTGCATTTGAATATACTCCCTCTCGTTTGTAGCTGGGTTTCAATCATAGATAGTACACTAACGTCTAGACATACACATTTTTCACCGACTCCTGATGGCGCTCTCTCCTCCTCTCGCGCTCTCCCCTTCTGGGGCGTCGCCGGCCCGCGGCTCCCCTTCCTCGGCGCCCCGGTCCCGTGTGACCTCCATCTCCCTCTCCCCCGCGAGCTCTCCTCCGGGCTCTCCGTCGGCGGCGAGGTCCGTCCCCTCCCTTTCCGCGTCTCCCCCTCCCAGTCCCACGGCCCTGGTTGCGCCCCGGGCCAACAGGTTCTGGGCTCTTGGCTCAGATGTTTCCGGTTTCGACTCCGAGGCTCCTCCCCCTCCTTCCCGCTTGGCTCCGGTGGGTGGGTCGTTGCCTTTTTTGGCGGCGGGTCGCCGGCAAAAATTTGCTCCGGGTGGTAGGGGCCGGCCGGGCGGGGCAGGTGTGGATGCGGATGGTTGGTGCCGTGTCGCTCGTGGGCGCCGGCGCGCCGCCTCCTGGTCGTCGGACGCTTCCCTGGTGGGCCCTGGGGTGGCTGCTCTGGCTTCGCCGGCCTCTTCCCCTTCGGTGGCCGCCTGCCCTGGCTCGCCTTCGGCTGTGGTTCTCGCCTCCTCGGCGGCGGCGGCGCCGGAGCCAACCCTAGATCTGGGATCGGGGCTGGCGCTGGTGCCCCGGGCCGGGGCGCGGGATCCTTAGGCTGCTGTTGGGCCGCGTGGGCCTGTGCTGGTCCCTTCGTTGGGCTCCTCGGTCGATTTCCCCCCTCGTCTCTGTGGCCCCTGGGCCGAGGCCGGCTCCGTCTCTGCCCACTCTCCCTTCGGCCCCCCTTGGCGAGCCCGGCCTGGCTGGCTCTGGCTATATATGGGTCCGGAAGGGTTCGGTTCCCCATTTTCTAGGGTTTCCCGCCTCTTCCTCTGACTTGCGTCGGCTCCGTCTCCCTATCCGCCACTTCGTCAGATCTATTCCTCCGCCTCCTCTCCTTCTTCCCTTCTCGACGGTGGCTGCGATGGATCGTTCCCGCGGGTCCTCCAGTGAGGCTGTCTCTGGCCTCAAGCGGGGGCGGTACGGATCTGGTGACGCCGCTGCGGATCTGGAGTATGAGGCTTCGCTCTGTGCCAAGCTCCAAGCCTCGCGTGCGGGGGCCTCGTCGGAGACGGCCGTTGCGTCCCCTCGTGCTTCTGGATCCGGGCCGGCGGACCCTCCGCCCCTGGTGCCTGCTGCTCCGGTAACCGCAGCCGACCCCTGGGAACAGGCGGCGTGGGGGAGTCGGGCGGGTTCTTCGGGGCCTTCCTCGTCCCCCCCCCTCGCTTGCCCCTTTGGGTGGTGGGCCGCCGCGGGCGCCGGCGGTGGCTGGTGGCGGTCCGTCTCATTTTGTCCCCCGTGGCGTGTCGGGGGCTCCTACACGCCGCCCGTTCGGTGCTGCAGCGGGGTGTGGCACCGGTGCTGGTGCTGGTGCGGGTTTCCCTGGTGATGGTATCCTTCCTCCGCCGCCCTCTCGTAGCGCGGGCCGTACCCCCCTCACTCCTAGGTCTCCAATCCCATCCTTACCTGCTTTGCGTGTCATCGTCCGGGCCACTTCCAGTCTCGCTATGAGAATCCGCCGTTTTGCCTCATCCGTAGGGAGGACGGCCACCTCATGGTGGACTGCCTAAGCCGTGTCAAGCCTCCTTCTTTCATTCACTACGGGATCGGCCTCCCTAGCTGCTCTTTCTTTGCCCTAGACAAGGATGTTCCAGTTGCTGCCCCCAATCCCTCGCTCTCCAATGTTGGTGTGATTTCAGTCCAGGACAAGCGCATCTCCCCTCAGGACCTTCTTGACGAACTCCGGTTGTGGGATGAAGGCGGGTGGGATTGGCAGATCCGCCAGCTTTCTGAGTTTGAGTTTGCGGCCACCTTTCCTTCTAAAGAGAGTCTTCGCATGATATCTTCTTGCACCAGCTTCACGCTACCTCTGAATTATCTTGTGGTTTCGGTCAAAGCGGCATCCAATGGGTCAAAGACCATTGCTTCTCTCTCTGATGTGTGGGTGTTAGTGCACGACGTTCCTCCCAGCATGCGTACCTCGACTTTTCTGATGGCTTTTGGGGTGCTGCTTGGGAAGCCAATCGAGGTTGATCAAGATTCGTTATCTGTTCTTGGACCAGCTAGGCTTCGGGTGTGGTGCGTTGACCCGATCTGCATTCATGGCTCTGTTGATGTTTTTCCGGCGGCGGGTGGCTTTCGTCTTCGGGTCCGAGTGGAGGGTGCTCCTGGCCCTGTTTCTCCTCCTCCTCCCCCTCCACCCCCGGCCTCGGGCGACGATGATAAAAGCAAGGATGGCGATGGGGGCCTTGAGGACTCGATGCATGGCACGGATCCTCGCTTCACCCAGTCTGCGTGGAATGGGATGTCTCCTGCTGATCAAGAGCTGATGAAAGACTGTGCTCCGGCTCCGGCGGGTGGTGGGGTCTAGGGCTCGATGCCAGGAGTGGGTGGTGGGCCTGCGGCCGCGGGTGGGTCGAAGGGCACCCCTCTTTCGGTGGCGTGCTCTAACCTTCCCGCTCGCCCCACCTCCCCGTCGCTGTCTGGCATTGAAGACCTACCCCCGGCGGGCCCGTCGGCGGCCAAGAAGAGGAAGAAATCATCGGTGAAGAAGTTCTCTACGAAGAGCAGGGCCTCTAGGGACTCCAGGCAGTCCGCGGCTGGGCTCTGTCGCCGGTTGGAGGTGGATTTGGGGGCGGCCTCGGGCTCGTCTTCGGCGGCTGCTTCTCCTAGCCGGGCCCCCCCTGTGCCTGTTCGGTCCCCTGCCTCCACTGCCCGCAAGAGTGGCCGTGTCTCCAACAGTGGTGAACGCGTGGTTGATCGGGCGGCTCGGCGTGCGGCGGCGCGTGATCTTCCCCCCTCAGGTTCGGGTTCGTTTCCGTCGGCTTCCCCTTCTTTGGCTTCGTCTCCTGTTAGACTAGTTTTACCTTCTCAGTCTGATGAGCACCTTTTTAAGATTTTAGATGATGTGGGGATTTGTTTAGACTCTAGTTTGGTTTCCCCTTCTTCCTTACTTCAGGTGATCCGTGCTAACGAGCTAGCTCAGGCTGACATTGCGAAAGCCAAGGAGGCTGGGGTTGGGGTGCCTGCCCCTCTGGTTGTGGCCGGGGGGCAGTGGAGGAGGCTGACAGGGGTCAGGTGTCTCCAGTTCAGAAACGTGGGGCTGGGAAACGCGCTAAAACCTGCAAGGCTCCGTGCAGGTCGAGTCTTAGAATTAAAAACCTCTCCTTCAGATGAAGGCCTTATTTTGGAACATCAGAGGGTTCAGCGCTAGGGGGCGCAGGGACCAACTCAAAGATTTAGTGCGGTCTGAAAAAGTTGATTTTATTGGTCTTGTTGAGACCCTCAAGCCCTCCTTCTCCCCTTCTGAACTCTCGGCTGTTGCTGGGATTGACAGATTTAGGTGGAATTCTGTGGCCTCTGTGGGTCAGTCGGGTGGCTTTCTCCTAGGCACCAATAATGATTCTTTTGATTTTGTTGCTTTTGACCATGGCATTTACTGGGCTAGTGTGGTAGTTTCCCTTCGCTCCAACAATTCCCTTCTTGAGTTCATGGTGGTTTATGGCCCGGCTGATCACTCCTTGTCTTACATTTTTTTGGACGAGATGTATAATAAAATAGACTCCTGCCTACTTCCCCTCTTGATTGGGGGTGATTTTAACCTGTTAAGATATCCTTCTGATAAGAGCTCCGCTAATTTTTCTTGGGCTCTGGCTGAGGCCTTTAATGCTTTCATCAGGGATGAGGCTATTCGTGAAATTCCTAGGGTTGGGGCCCGCTACACTTGGACTAACCGACAGGCGTCCCCTATTCGTTCTGTTCTTGATAGAGTTTTTATCTGCCCTGCCTGGGATGACCTCTTTCCTCGGGTCTCTCTTCGTGCTCTTCCCATTGTGGGTTCTGATCACGCTCCCCTAATCCTCGATGACGGTTGTCGTCCTAGTGGCTGCCAAAGATTCCAATTTGATGCGTCTTGGCTCTTAGTGGAGGGGTTCCCCAGCATGTTGGCCCAGAAGATCTTGGTCTGTCTCACTTCTCCCCACCGATCCTTTGGCCCTATGGATGACTAGCACCATGTTTCTTACTGCCTGCGCAAATTTCTTAGGGGGTGGTCTAAAAATCACTTTGCCGAGGTTAGGCGTGACAAAGCTAGGCTGGGTGCCCAAATTAGCAATCTTGATAGTCGTGCGGATAGTGTTGGGCTCTCGGAGGCTGATTGGCAGCTCCGGTATGGCCTTGAGAAGGCGCTTTTGGATATTCACCGCCAGGAGGAAGTTTATTGGAAGCAAAGGGGCATGATTAACTGGACCCTTAAGGGTGATGCGCCCACGACTTACTTCTTTGCCATTGCGAATGGCAGACGTCGTAGATGCCTGATTGATAGTCTTCTGATTGATGGTGTTAGGATCTCCGACCCTTCTGTCATTCTTCGTCATGTGGTCCAATTCTTTGCTAACCTGCTTGCGGCTAAACTAGAGCTCGGCTTTTCACTTGCTCCGGGCTTCTGGGCCCCTCTTGAGTGGGTGTCGACCGCTGATAATGATCTCTTGCTTATTCCCCCCTCTGAGGAGGAAATTTTCGATACTATTCGAACAACCAACTCTAATGCGGCTTCAGGCCCTGATGGCTTTTCCATCCCTTTCTTTCGGCATTTCTGGCCTCAACTTAAAGGCCTTATTACTGTTGTCATTCAAGGATTTTGGCTGGGCACTGTTGACACTTCTAGGCTTAATTACGCGGTCCTCACCCTTATCCCTAAAATCAAAGGCGCTGACCTCATCTATCAGTTTAGGCCCATTGCTTTAATCAACAACTTTGCCAAGATGCCTGCTAAGGGCATGGCCACGAGGTTGTCCCCGTTAGCGCACCAGGTAATTAGCCCTTTCCAGTCTGCTTTCATCAAAGGGAGATTCATCTTGGATGGGGTGCTTTGCCTTCATGAGATAGTCCATGACCTGCGGATTAAAGGGACCAAGGCTGTGGTCCTTAAGCTTGACTTTGAGAAGGCTTACGACTCGGTGAGTTGGAACTTTCTTAGGCAAGTCCTTCTGGCTAAGGGCTTTGAGGGCCCTGTGATGCATCGTCTGATGCAGCTTGTATCTGGTGGTCACACGGCTGTGGTTGTCAATGGTCAAACTAGTAATTTTTTTGCTAACGGTAGGGGTCTCAGACAAGGGGATCCGACGTCTCCTTTGCTTTTCAATTTTGTGGCTGACGCTCTATCCCGTATCCTCTCTCGGGCCGCGTTGGCTGGGCATATTACCCCGGTGAGCTCTCACCTTATCCCTCATGGTATCACTCATCTTCAATATGCGGATGACACTATCATTATGTTAGAGCTCAATGAGATCAGTCTCATCAATCTGAAATTCCTTTTGCTTTGCTTCGAAGCGCTTTCGGGCCTTAAAATTAATTTTTCCAAGAGCGAGGTCATTGCGACTGGGGTTTCGAACTTGGAGGCGCAAAGAGTGGCTCACCTTCTGAACTGCTCCCTTGGGTCCTATCCTCTCAAATATCTAGGCCTTCCCATCTCCCCGTATAAGTTCCTGGCGAATGATTTCGCCCCGGTGGTCACCAAAGTTGGCAATAGAGTCCTCCCTTGGCGAGGACGATACAACACGCAAGCGGGCAAGGTTGCCTTTACCAACTCTTGTCTCTCTCCCTCCCTATGTTCTTGATGGGCTTTTATCTTCTATCTAATGGGGTTCATTCTGGCTTCGACAAGCATAGGGGTGCTTTATACTAGAATGCTGCGGATAATAAACGCAAGTATAGACTGGTCAGATGGAACATCATTTGTCGCCCTAAGGACAAAGGGGGCCTCGGCATTATTAATACGAGAGTTATGAATAATTGTCTCTGGATTAAATGGTGGTGGAAGATAATGACACTTGAGGAGCGTCCAATCTGGCTCTCGATTCTTAAAGCTAAATACTTCCCCTCCTCGAGCCCTATGTTTGCCTCTGCTTCTGGCGGGTCTCAATTCTGGTGTCAACTGGTTAAAGTTCGGCCGATTTTTCGGTCCCTAGTCAAATTTGTTGTCAGGAGCGGTAAGTCCACTCGGTTTTGGCTAGATTGGTGGGTCGGGGATACTACACTTGCGGCTGCCTTCCCGACCTTGTTCTCTTACTGCGATGATTCTGAGATCTCTATCTTTGAGCTCTCGGTTAAAGGTTGGGTTTTAGATTTCCGGCGTTCTCTTTCCCCTGTAGAGTTGGAAGATTGGCAGCGCCTTACTGCTTGCTTCCCCCTGCTCTCGGAGGAAGAGGATTCCGTGGTTTGGCCCCTTTCCTCCTCGGGGCGCTTCTCTGTCAAATCGGCTTATTCTAAGCTTATCTCTAGTGGCCGTTCGGGTAAGTTTAAAGATATTTGGTCAGCTCAAATCCCCCCTAAGATCAAAATCTTTCTCTGGCAAGCTGTTCGCCGTAAGCTGTCGGCGGCTGATCAAATTAAGAAGAGGAACGGGCCGGGATCTGACAGATGTGTGTTGTGTGGGGCTCTGGAGAACACTGAGCATATTTTCTTTCATTGCTCCTTAGCAAAACTTATGTGGTGTTGCATCAGACTCTGGCTGCATGTTAATTGGTCTCCCTCCTCCTTTGAAGACCTGAGACAGTATATCAATTTATTATCTAGGCAATCTAAAAGGGTTTTCTTAGTTGGCTGGGCTGCGATTGGGTGGTCGCTGTGGACAACTAGGAACAAGTTCTCGATTGAGCGTATCTTTCCGGCTAACCCTGTCAATTGCTTATTTAAAGCCAATGCTTTTTCGCAGCAGTGGAGATTATTGACTAAAGAAGGGGACCTTCAGGCTTTCGACGACATGCTATCCAAGATGAAATCTACGGCGTCTTCCCTTCTTCGGCGCTCTTCGAGGACGGCTTCCTGACCTCCCCCTTTTGGTGTTTTCTGGTGTTTTGCTGGCCTGCGTGCCATGTGAGGCTGGTGGCCATGTATTGCTACTTATGTTCCCTGGTCGCTAAACTTGTTTGGGTATCTGTTCCTGGTGGTGTAACTCTGCCTGGTGGCTTTATTTATAAAGTCGGGCTCCTGCCTTTTCTCTAAAAAAACGTCTAGACATAATCAGTTTGCGCTGGGATCGAACATTGAGGTTTATATTTCTCTTATTTGTTCCCAGGGGTCCCCATTGAAGGAGAACATCTGGTCTTCGAGGTGTGGTTGCAATGCAATGATAAGGCTGCTCCGATCAAAGGATGCAGGTTGGTACATATCAGAGCACAAAGCAGGGCACAACCATCCGCTGTCCATTACATGTGGCCAGAAAATCCATTGGAAGTCGCATAGGCATATAGACAGATACACCAAGGATCTTGTGAAGTAGCTGAGGGATAATAATGTTGGCCTTGGGAAGGTTTTCAGCATTGTTGGTAGTTTTTTTGGATCCGCGGAGAAAGTGCCTTTTCCCAAAAGGTCACTGAAGACCTTATGTAGGAAACTCAACAAAGAACAGTCAGATTTCGATGCTGTCAAAACAATGAACCTGCTTGGGGAGATGAAAGCAAACGATCCAGACTTCAACTATACCATGCAGGTCGATGAGGAGAGCCACATAAAGACACTAATGTGGGTGACAAGCAGAGGGTGCGACCAGTACAGGTGTTTTGGAGATGCAATAACATTTGACACCACCTACCAGACAAACTTGTATGATATGCCTTTTGGTCTGTTCGTCGGCGTCAACAACCACTTCTAGAGCATAATTTTTGGGGGAGCCATGATGAGAGACGAGAAAGAGGAAACATTCAAATGGACCTTCAAGGAGTTTGTCCGTATGGTGGGTGGCAAACTTCCGCAGACAATACTTACAGGTTGTTGCGCTAAAACTCAAAATGGGTTTTCTTAACAGCATTATGTATGCCATGATTTTGCTGCACAGTTCTCATGGTCTCATACTTTTCCCATTTTGTTTTTGTTGGGATACAAATGCAGACTAGGTGCGGTCCATGGAGCTGGCAATTGAAGCCGAGCTGCCAAATCCCGTGCACCGTTGGTGCAAATGGCATGTTTTGAAAAAGGCTAAGGAGTCCATGGGTGTACTTTGGAGCAAGAACAACGACTTCAAGCTGGAGTTCCACAAGCTTGTGCTGGAGCCAGATGTTGGACAAGTACTCTTTGAATAAACATCCGTTTTTAACGCAGATATATGAGGTCGGGCGTAAATGGGCAAAGTCGTATTTCCGAGGGGTGTTCTGTGCTAGGATGACCAGCACTCAATGGTGCGAGAGCGTGAACCATCTGTTGAAAGGTTACGTGCCTCCAGGGTGCCCAATGCATCTGTTTCTGAAGCAATTTCAGAAATTGCAATTTGACAGAGAGGTGGAGGAGAGTTTTCAGGAGAAGAGGACATCCTTGGTGAGTGTGTTTCTTTTTTTTTTCTTTCATACAATTCTTGTGTGATGCTTTTTCTTGTTTCCCCACTATGATAATCCCCTCCGACTTGTGCTCCTGATCGCAGAGCAGTGTGTGTCTTAGGGTCAACCTTCCAATTGAGAAGCATGCTAGCAAAGTATACATCAGAGCTATGTTTGAAAAGTTCGGAGAAGAATTGTACAAGTGTGGGGCACATGTGTTGGATGAGGTAGTGCCTAGGAGGATTTATAACTCAACCCATGTAGAAGCGGCGAATAGGGAGAAATGGAGCAAAGTTGAATTCAAGATAGAAGTGAATGAAGACGAGAGTTTTTTCAGTTGCGAGTGCGTTTATTTTGAACATGCTGGGCTAGTATGCTGCCATGCATTGCAGGTGAGCTCGGTGTTTCACCGCCAACGGTTTAATTATGTTCCCCTCACATGTTTTGCTACCCGAGATGCAAGTCTTACAGAAATCATTTGTTTCCACCGTGTTACATGTGATGGTGCATTTCCGATTGCAAAAATACCCCAGAAGCATATGCTTAAAAGATGGACGAGAGAGGCACCTGACATTCTCCCTAAACATTTGGTCCTATTGAAGATGAATACCTGAAACAGCTATTGATCGATCTGCGCGACAAGGTGTGTCTGCTTGAACGGATGAATGACGAGCTCCGTTCGGAAGCAAGGGCGATGCAACATTTTCAGGAAACCAGTCAGCAGGTTGCACAACAAGTCCCAGCTCCAAACCTTGCCAGCCACCACGGTACATATGTGATGAGAGTTGCTGTGTTCGTTCTTGTTCTAGCACTTGTGTACAAGGTGTTCTGCATGTAGATGCAGACTAGTTGGTCACAAAAACTGCTTAGATCTATTTGCAATGCTCTTTCGAAAATGTACCCCTGCCTCCATCTGACTTTTATTGTCGAGTTCTGTTAGATGAAGTAGTGTAACCGTTTCAGGGGAAAAAGCGCCCCATAAATAAGATCTTAGTTCTGATCTACAATGTTTTCTTCATCTCGGAATAACAAGGGGTACATCTAGTAGAAAAAAAATGTCCCATGGAGATGTTCTTGACATAATGGTGGTGGTGGTAATCATCATTTGTTGCTGACTTAGACATGTGCTCGTCCTTCAAGCTCCCCTACAGAACAAGAAACGTTCCTTTGATTGCTTTGAGTGAATTGTGTGCCGCCTTTGTTTGGTTCCCTTGCATCCGCATCAGCTCGTAAAGCATGAGGTTGCTATGTGATGCCAATGTCTCATGTAAGGGGTAGAATGTTTGTCAACAGTTTGCATTAGCGCGCATGTGTACCGTGGTTAAGTGTGTGATCTGAATGCTTACAAAAGTTCAACAAAGGCCACGAAATTAAGTTGCGGTAATCTGCTAACTGATGCTATGACATGTGGAAAAAACAATCGTTTCATTATCCAACCCTCTGAAAAAACAACATCGTCAACAAATAAAAAAATGAAAACGTCATTAGCGATGATTAATTACGGGCTGTTGAAACACTCACTGGTAGAAAAAGAGGCTTCCGTCCAGCCCCATTAGTCGCGAAACTATAGGAACCGCGACTAATGAAGTCTTTAGTCGCGGTTCGGCAGACGAACCGCGACCAAAGGCCTGGGCCCAGGGCGCTCGGTGGCCAGCTGGTGCACGTGAGGGGATTTAGTCGCGGTTGGCCAGGCCAACCGCGACTAAAGGTGCCCAAAGGCCTTTAGTCGCGGTTGGCCAGGCCAACCGCGACTAAAGCTCCTCCCCTATATATACCAGTTCAGCACGCTCACTTAGCCATTTGGTGCCACTTCTCTTCACAAGCTTCACAAGGGGGTGTAGGTTTGCTTTTGGTTCCTCTTATGCACACAAGGTGTTTGATGAAATGCCCCAAGAGGGTGAAACAAACATGATATGAAGTGTTGGAGCCACACTTGAGGTTCCTCATTTATTTTTTCCTCCTCGATCGCGGTTAGCAACTTGAACCTTTCATGCATGTGTGTCATTGATAAAATATGCATGTGTGTTGTTCATTGTTTAATTTCTATTGTTTGTAGCTAGTTAGTTTAACAAATGCATGATGGTTAATTATATATTTTATATTATAATAATGCAGATGAATCGGCAATGGATGTACGGTAACCGACTATCCCGCGAGTTCACTACGGGTTTGAAAGATTTCCTCGTAGTGGCTAATGTGAACAAGCAGAAGGGTTTTGTTATC
This sequence comes from Triticum dicoccoides, assembly GCF_002162155.2. Lineage (NCBI taxonomy): Eukaryota > Viridiplantae > Streptophyta > Magnoliopsida > Poales > Poaceae > Triticum > Triticum dicoccoides. Next base: position 636,051,582 of record NC_041385.1, read on the forward strand.
TGTCCATGTGTTGACTGTAAGAATCAGAAGGGTTACTCTTCCTCAAGAGAAGTTCACCTGCACCTGCTTCGGCACGGTTTCATGCCAAGCTATAATTGTTGGACCAAGCATGGAGAAAGAGGGGTTATAATGGAAGAAGATGAAGAAGGGGATGATTTCATCGATGAAAGCTATCTTGCTCATTTCGGTGATACTTTCATGGAGGATGCTGAAGGTGAAGGGGAAGGTGAAGGGGAAGGTGAAGGTGAAGAAGAGGCACGTGATGAGACCGTTGATGATCTTGGTCGGACCATTGCTGATGCACGGAGACGCTGCGAAACTGAAAAGGAGAGGGAGAATTTGGATCGCATGTTAGAGGATCACAGAAAGTCGTTGTACCCCAGATGCGATGATGGTCTGAAAAAGCTGGGCTGCACACCGGATTTGCTGAAATGGAAGGCACAGGCAGGTGTAGCTGACTCGGCATTTGAAAACTTGCTGAAAATGTTGAAGAATATGTTTCCAAAGAATAACGAGTTGCCCGCCAGTACGTACGAAGCAAAGAAGGTTGTCTGCCCTCTAGGTTTAGAGGTTCTGAAGATACATGCATGCATCAACGACTGCATCCTCTACCGCGGTGAATACGAGAATTTGAATGAATGCCCGGTATGCACTGCATTGCGTTATAAGATCAGAGGCGATGACCCTGGTGACGATGTTGAGGGCGAGAAACCCAGGAAGAGGGTTCCCGCCAAGGTGATGTGGTATGCTCCTATAATACCACGGTTGAAACGTCTGTTCAGGAACAAAGAGCATGCCAAGTTGTTGCGATGGCACAAAGAGGACCGTAAGTCGGACGGGGAGTTGAGACACACCGCAGATGGAACGCAATGGAGAAAGATCGACAGAGAGTTCAAAGATTTTGCAGCTGACGCAAGGAACATAAGATTTGGTCTAAGTACAGATGGCATGAATCCTTTTGGCGAGCAGAGCTCCAGCCATAGCACCTGGCCCGTGACTCTATGCATCTACAACCTTCCTCCTTGGTTGTGCATGAAGCGGAAGTTCATTATGATGCCAGTGCTCATCGAAGGTCCGAAGCAACCCGACAACGACATCGATGTGTACCTAAGGCCATTAGTTGATGAACTTTTACAGCTGTGGGGCAGACCTGGTGTCCGTGTGTGGGATGAGCACAAAAAAGAGGAATTTAACCTACGAGCGTTGCTTTTCGTAACCATCAATGATTGGCCTGCTCTTAGTAACCTTTCGGGACTGTCAAATAAGGGATACAATGCATGCACACACTGCTTACATGAGACTGAAAGTGTACATTTGCCAAATTGTAAGAAGAACGTGTACCTTGGGCATCGTCGATTTCTTCCGAAAATTCATCCAGTAAGAAAGAAAGGCAAGCATTACAACGGCAAGGCAGATCACCGGCCGAAGCCTGCGGAACGCACTGGTGCTGAGGTATTTGATATGGTCAAGGATTTGAAAGTCATCTTTGGAAAGGGTCCTGGCGGACAATCAGTTCCGAAGGGAGCTGACGGGCATGCAGCCATGTGGAAGAAGAAATCTATATTCTGGGAGCTAGAATATTGGAAAGTCCTAGAAGTCCGCTCTGCAATCGACGTGATGCACGTTACGAAGAATATTTGTGTGAACCTCCTAAGCTTCTTGGGCGTGTATGGGAAGACAAATGATACAAAGGAAGCACGGCAGGACCAGCAACATTTGAAAGACCCCGATGACCGGCATCCAGAATGGTTTCAAGGTCGTGCCAGCTACGCTCTGACCAAAGAAGAGAAGGTCATCTTTTTTGAATGCCTGAGCAGTATGAAGGTCCCGTCTGGATTCTCGTCCAATATAAAGGGAATAATAAACATGGCGAAGAAAAAGTTCCAAAATCTGAAGTCTCACGACTGCCACGTGATTATGACGCAATTGCTTCCGATTGCTTTGAGGGGGCTCCTGCCGGAAAATGTTCGAGTAGCCATTGTGAAGCTATGTGCATTCCTCAATGCAATCTCTCAGAAGGTAATCAATCCAGAAGATCTACCACGGTTACAGAACGATGTGATCCAATGTCTTATCAGTTTCGAGTTGGTGTTCCCGCCATCCTTCTTCAATATTATGACGCACCTCTTGGTTCACCTAGTCGAAGAGATTTTCATTCTCGGTCCTGTATTTCTACACAATATGTTCCCCTTCGAGAGGTTCATGGGAGTATTAAAGAAATATGTTCGTAACCGTGCTAGGCCAGAAGGAAGCATCGCCAAGGGCTATGGAAATGAGGAGGTAATTGAGTTTTGTGTTGACTTTGTTCCTGACCTTAAGCCGATTGGTCTTCCTCGATCGCGGCACGAGGGGAGACTAAGTGGAAAAGGCACGATCGGAAGGAAATCAACGATATGTATGGACGGCCATTCTCTGACTGAAGCACACCACACTGTACTGACCAATTCCAGCTTGGTGGCTCCGTACTTTGAGAAACACAAGAATATTTTACGCTCGGACAACCCGGGGAAGCCTGAATCCTAGATTAGGAAGGCCCACATGGAGACTTTCGGCAGTTGGTTGAGAAAACATTTAATGAATGACAATGATGTTGTAGATCAGCTGCACATGTTGGCCAAGACACCATCTTCGACTATAACGACTTTCCAAGGGTACGAGATAAATGGGAATACATTTTACACGATCGCCCAAGATAAAAAGAGCACCAACCAAAACAGTGGTGTCCGCTTTGATGCAGCAACCGAGAATGGGCAAAAGGTCACATATTATGGTTACATAGAGGAGATATGGGAACTTGACTACGGACCCTCCTTTAAGGTCCCTTTGTTCCGGTGCAAATGGTTCAAGCTAACAGGAGGTGGGGTAAAGGTGGACCAACAATACGGAATGACAATGGTGGATTTCAACAATCTTGGTTACCTTGACGAACCATTCGTCCTAGCGAAAGATGTCGCTCAGGTTTTCTATGTGAAGGACATGAGTAGCAAACCGAGGAAACGGAAAGATAAGAAAACGATCAGTACATCATGCGATGATCCAAAGCGCCACATTGTTCTTTCAGGGAAAAGAAACATCGTGGGAGTGGAGGACAAGACAGACATGTCAGAAGATTATAATATGTTTGCTGAAATTCCGCCCTTCAAAGTGAACACTGACCCAAGCATTAAGTTAAATGATGAGGATGCTCCATGGATACGGCACAATCGTAAGCAAGCAGGGACACAAGGGAAGAAATGATGTGTAATAATTTATTGTACCAAACTTTGTTGAATGGATCATGTGAATTATATTACCCGTGATGTGTTTGGTGTCCATTTTCGAATGATTCGAGATACCACTGATGATACATGAAATTTGGAGTGATTTAGTCATACTCCTGCCTAGGCGTATAATATGCATACTCGTAGTCTTCATAGCCGCCGCCGTTGTACTGGTAGTCGTCACCTTCTAAGTTGCCACCGTCGTCGTCGCTGCTGTCGTCGCTGTCGTCGGGCGGCGCTCGTGGCTCGAACTGAGGGTAGCGCAGGCGGGGGATATCGCCGGCCGTGATGTAGTCCATGACGCTCTGCAGAGTCCGGCCGTACCACCATAACCGACGGCCGGCCTCTGGTATATTATTTTGAATTGAATTAGTTTTATTTTTCTTAATTTTTTGATATATTATTTGTATTTTTAGAATTTTGAATTGAATTAGTTTTATTTTTCTGAATTTTTTGATATAATATTTGTGTTTTTAACAAATTGAATTGAATTAGTTTTATTTTTCTGAATTTTTTGATATATTATTTGTATTTTTAACATATTGAATTGAATTAGTTTTATTTTTCTTAATTTTTTGATATATTATTTGTATTTTTAAGATTTTGAATTGAATTAGATTTATTTTTCTGAATTTTTTGATATATTATTTGTATTTTTAACATTTTGAATTGAATTAGTTTTAT
>NC_041385.1:636056697-636060798 GCF_002162155.2 Triticum dicoccoides
CCGCCACCGCCCCCCTTCTTCACTTAATTAATTTGTTTTTACTACATGTTTTCAGGACTGACATAATGGCGGACGATAGAGCTGACCCGATTATGGACAACTATGATCCGGACGGTGAAGCACATATGTTCGGCATCATAAACGGCGATATTCTATATGTGCCGACCGGACAAGAAGAAGATGATATCTCTTCTTATCTGAACCTTGACGGTGAAGATGAAGGGCGCCGTCAGCAAGATGATGCCGAACAAACGTCGATAAACGACGATCTTCAAATGGAAGTAGCAACCACCTCCGGCGCCGAGGTATATATATACATTGAGCCTCTGGTGATACAAACTAACTGATTTGAATAAATATGTGTGTACTAACGCGCGCGACTCTCTTTCTTATTTTAGCCCTCGGCCGGATCGTCGAAACAATCGAGTATGTCGTCAAAGCGTGGCGCAACCAAGACGATGAAACAAGGAGAAACATGCACCATCGAGGTTGTCGACAGTGCAACCGGCAGGCCGCTGGAGCCCCGCAAGAACGCCACCAAGTTTGTCAACCAATGCGGAGCCATTGTTAGAGACAACGTCTCGATCACCGTCCAGGAGTGGAATAAGCCAAAGAAGGCATGAATTGCTGGTTTCACTTTTGTCGATAAGAGAACAAAAAAAGATTGCTTCAAGAAGCTTATGGAACATTTCGTTCTACCTCCGGAATACAACAAATTCGATGAGGAGGGTAACAAGATTGAGGAAAACAAGGAGAGGAGGAGGCTAGTCAAACAGTTCGCTCTTCATAAGATGGCCGACGCATTCCGGAAATTCAAGCAAAATCTAGCCCATGACTTTGTCAAGCAGAACAAGACTCCGGATTTCAAAGGACAATATGAGAAACTGAAACATGATTGGCCAGAATTTGTGAAGCAAAAGAAATCGGAGCAGTTCATTCAAATATCGAAAAAAATAAGGAAAATGCGGCTAAGAAGGAGTACAATCATATTATGGGGCAGGAGGGTATCGCCTTTGGGAGCCTAGGTGGGAGAAGATGGAGAACGAGCTGAGGGCGCGAGGAATCCGTCCAGGTACGGAGGGATGGGACCCAAGGGCCAAAAGCTGGTGGTACGGGCATGGGGGAACGCTGAACCCGGAGACAGGGGAGTGTGTTTACCGGGGCAAAATAATTAAACCCACCCAAGCCCTTATTGACGCAATGAGGGATGCTCAAGAGGGGAAGATCAAGTTCAACAGAGAGAACGACGCGCTGACAAAAGCCCTCGGGAATCCTGAACACGGAGGACGTGTACGAGGCATGGGGCACATTCCGTGCAAAATAGGGTTCCCCCAGAACGATGACCCGTACGGTTACAGAAGCCGGAAGAGAAAGATGGATCGAGAAGCAGATGTTGTGGCGCGGTTGGCATCGGAAATGGATGTGATGAAGAAAACCGTGAGTGTACTAGTAGCCGAAAGAGATGCAGCTCGGGCGCAGCATGAAGATCATCCAGCGGATCTCAGAAGCCAGCAACAGAGAAGCAGTGTGGCTTCCACGGAGGCCCGATCGGCTGGTGCAGATGCACCGACGATCGAAATTACTGCACCGGAGCCTCTGGTGGTCGAAATTACTGCACCGGAGCCTCTGGTGGTTGAAATTACTGCACCGGAGCCTCCTCGCTACCCCGTGGACGATATAAAGGAGATGAAAGAATGGCATCTGTATTATCCTATCGGGAACATGTCCATGAAGGTAGCCATCGGTAGTGCTTTACCATGTTTACCTGGAGCACTCCACCACAACAACCCCATTCAAGATGGCTATGCTCGTGTCACGGTGGAGGACATAGTCCAAGGGTTTGAGGACCTGGAGATTGGCATTGCTACACCTGAAGGGGAGAAAAGACTTGGAGATGTCAAGCGCCATTTCATTCTATGGCAAAAGAAGTTTATCAAGTTTCCAGGCTAGGCGCCAAGGACAACAAGTCCACCCCCCTACGGTGGTGGCAGTTCACCTACACCTCCGTCACGTCAGCCGACGCCCCCCAGTCCACAACGTCCGGCGGGTGATCAGACGCCGCCCCCCAGTCCTCGTCCGGCGGGTGATCAGACGCCGCCCCCCAATCCACCTCCGGCAAAGAAGCAGAAGCAGTCCTGGATTATTAACCCAGACCCTTATGTACCTAAGACCACAAAGATACCGGAGCCATCACTGAAGCCTCTCCCCACAAGGCCTTGGGAACGTAGTGCCGAGGAAACTGCCGCGGCCGCGGCTGCTGATCATGAGAAATGGAAGGCGGACTGCAAGAAGAAAAGAGAGCCCGAGCCCAAGCCAGTATTTTCTGATGAGCAAAAGAAGTGGGCTAAGTCATTTTTGAGCACACCGTCCCAAGCCGCGAAGAATCTGCCTGACGACTATGCACGTGAACTTCGTAGGCAGGCACTCATGTTGAAGGAGAAGAAAGAGCGGGCGGAGAACCAGGAGAACAAAGCCTTGGAGGAGGCCGAGAAAACGTAATTAGAAAGTAAAAAAAGCGGGAAACGAGTTGCCCAGCTCGGGGAACAAAGTAAACAATCGATTGCCCCGCTTATAGTGAAAGGCGCCGGTCCGGATGACCCCGATATCATAGCAGCTGCGGCAGCACATGGATTGACTGTAACGAGTGCCAGAGAACAAGCGGCCAACTTAGGTATTACTCTTCGTGAACTGTTAGGCCTTGATGAGGCGCCAGTGAAGGAGGTAGTAATTACATATGTGAAGAATGGGCCTCTCGTCGAGCCTGCGCAGGAAGAGGATCTACCTCCACAAATGAAAGGTCTGCTGAAATGGTACAAGGGTTACATAAAAAATAAAAACGCCAAAGAATATATTTATGCGGAAGTTAGATATGAGCATCACTTCAAACATTACTATGTACAAATTCATCTGAGTGAATTGTTCCAGATTTTCAATCTGCGCGAGCTCGACAAATCTATCATCAGTTGCTACGTTCTGTAAGTGATTTATTTCTACCCCATCTCGTTCATATTGCCTGCACTATATATATGTCCTAACTATATTGTTGTGTCCGCCATTATACATGCAGAATGAAGATTAAGGAATGCAGAGTAAGGAACATCCATGATGTTGGGTTCATTGACCCACACATCGCTAATGGATATGTGTTGGAGCATCACCCCGCCGACATGGAGGCAGACCTGTGGCAGTTTCTTACAAAGCAGGAACTCAAAAGTGATATTCTATTTCCTTACCATTTTGGGTGAGTGTTTCTGTCTTGAGCACATTCTCTTTTGTTTACTCCATGCATGGTATGTGGCCGGCTAATCTATGAGTTATGCATGACGTACTGTGCATGTATCGTGTCCGCAGGTTCCACTGGATTCTGCTAGTAATTAAAGTTGACACCTCAGAATGTCTCGTCCACGACTCTCTGAATAAGGATCCAAAGCTTTGGGGCGGCATGAGAAGAATGCTGCAGAAGTAATTATTTTCATTCATTTGCGCTCTATATCGATCGGCCTATTTCGTTCATTTCCTAATATCAAGTAACTAATAACTCTCTTGTTCATTTAATTTTCTTTGCCTCGTAGGGTTTGGAGACGGTTTGTAGATACAAAGGTCGGTGAATTCAAAAAAGAGCTAGAATTCAAAAGGTCAAAGGCTAAGAATGGTGAGGATATTCAGCCAGCGGGGACCAATCTATGTGCATACTATGTCTGTGAGATGATCCGGAGATACACCTCTGAGCGGCGGGTTCCGAGTGATACCAATGCTCAGAGGAATAACCTCCGGATGATGCTTAGTCCAGAAGCTCGCTTCCGACCACTTCAAGAGGAACTAGCTGGATGGTTCAGGAGGGAAGTCCTCCATCCTAAAGGAGAACACCATTACGAGGACGTAGAACTTTATATGCATTAAATTATGTATGGAAACTTGTTCAAAATTGTATATGGTCATCCGATGATATTGAATATATATTGTATATTCCTCTTGAATTCTTTTTGGTTCTAATTTCAAATTTGTTTGAAATTGTACATTCATATGCATGTATGTAGTACCGTAGAATATGTGAAACTCCTTAAAAATTAAAATAAAGCACAAAAGAAATAAAACAATACA
>NC_041385.1:636061045-636079249 GCF_002162155.2 Triticum dicoccoides
GCCTTTAGTCGCGGTTGGCCAGAAGAACCGTGACTAAAGGTCATCCGCCCCGACGGCCGCCTGGCGCCCACGTGGACGGGCCTTTAGTCGCGGTTCTTAAGCAACCGCGACTAAAGGGGGGGCTTTAGTCGCGCCGGTTTGGTCGCGGTTGCGCAACCGCGACTAATGGCAGTTGCGAACCGCGACCAAAGGCCCTTTTACCACCAGTGACTACTGGGTGATTCCGCTGGTCAGGGATGTGCCACGGTTACACTTCTTCCTCCGTTTGCTCTCATATGGCCAGGACTCGACCACGAGGGCAACGATCGCGTGGTACACATCTGAAAAAGTGTGGAGCATCAACACTGTGGAGTCAAGACTTGTGCGTACATGTCAGACTGGTTGTCAGAGCCCCTAGGCGCTTTGCATGTGGGTGGGCCAGCGCTGGACGAATACAAGCCAAAAATAAATGGAATACAACCTCTATACACTGGCAACGGGAATCTAGATGGTGAAGCGACGGCAGGGATAGCGGCCTGCCTGTAGCGCGGCCACCAAACGCATTTTTCGCCATTGTCGGCTCTTCTATTAGCCATGCTCTCAGAGAAACCTACGCCTTCATGGTGCACCGCACTTGTTATACTAGCTCCGGTCACCCTCGGCATTCGGCTCATTATTTCTTTGTGCCGGGCTCTGTTTGGAGGCATGTCGGAGAGCGATCCGCGCCGCGCTTTTAGGTTTTGCGGCAAATCATTCCGGGGGTGAGAGGAGCCTAAGAGTATCTCCAGCCGCGTCCTCAACAGACCCTCCACTGCTCTTTTTATCGTCGGCGTCTAAAAATCGGCCCACGTCCGCAGAAGCCCAATTTTTGCCGATTAGGGTCGAAATTGGCGCCGGCGGACCCAGGTCGAATTCGGCGCGCTGGGGCACCGGGGAAAGCGTTTTTGGCGCGAAAGCCTGGTGGGCCCGCCGAGTCAGTGACCAGCCTGTCTCGTCTTTCTCATCGCCTCGTTTTCCCGCGGGGAATCAATGCCAAGGCTGTCACCAGTCAACCTTCCATTGATTCTTCACGGGCGGCGCAGTGATGGCACGGCGACGCGTCGTCCAGCTCCCGTCACGCGTACACACACGTCTGCCGCCCCCTGGCGGCTATAAAAAGCCACCCCCTCCCTTGCCAGTGGACGCACTCTCCTTCGTCCTCAGTCCCTCTCTCGCCCCTGGCGCCTCATCCCGTCACTCTCTCCCCGCCTCCATTCTACATCCGCCGATGGGAGAGCGTTTCCTCGGTGACGGTGCGGCGGCCAACGGCTTCGGACGCCGCACCCTGCACGAGTGGGAGGCGTACCTCCTCCACGAGGCCAACTACCCAGTGCCACCTGACATGCGCATGCCAGGGCGGTGGAAGCTCAGCGCCGGAGGCGTCCCCGCCCCCCCGCAGCTCGACGCCGACCGCTTCCACAGCGAGATCGCGCGCGTCTGGGCCTCCCTGCCGTAGGAGGTGCGCGGCCGCCCGGAGTACACTGCCAACAACCACGCTAGCTGGGCGGCGTACTTCCAACGCCGCCACGAGGAGCAGGTCGCCTCCACCAACAACGCGCCGGTGAGGGGGCACTACAACGCCGACGGCCGCTGCCTGTGGTGGGGCGTCCCCGGGCGGATGCTGCACTACGTCTTCAAGCACCTCGAGGGCGGGAACTAGCCGCCGCTCCAATACCTGGCGGCCCTAGCGCCTGTCCCTCGCCGGAGCGGCGGCATTTAGCTGCCAAGGCGCATGGCGGCTGGGTCGTCGTCGTCCTCCTCCTCCTGCTGCTCCTCCGGTTTGCCGATGCTCGTCAGCATCAAGACCGAGCCCGTGGAGATGCTGCTCGGGAAGCGCACCCGCGGCACCGCCCTCGTCATCAATGAGGGCTGCCATGGCTCCTCCTCCTTCTCCTGCCTCATCAAGCCCAAGACGGAGCCGGAGGTCATCGCCACGAAGAGCGAGCACGACGACATGGCTGCCACCGATGAGGCTGCCATCAAGTGGGCGCGCGAGGACTATGCCCGGCTGGAGACGGAGCGCCAACAACGCGCCCTCTAGGAGTTCGCCGCTCGGAGCCGCGGCCGTGACAATGGCGGCGTCATCGTCCTCGACGACAGTGACGATGACGCACCACCGCCGCCAACCAAACCCGTTGGCCAAGGCGACCCAGGGCAGGGGTGCAACAAGGACGTCGGCGGCATGAAGAAGGAGGAGGACAACGAAAGCGGTGACTACAACGTCTTCGACGCGCTCTTCGGCTTGTAGGAGGGCGGCGGACGGCAGCGTGGTAGATTTAGTTATGCTTTTTAAGTTTTTAAATTATGTTTTTAATTTTTTTTGTACAAACATCAATGAAAATCGCCTAGTTTGGCCAAATATGTGTCGTGTTTGGCCAAGTTTATTTTTCAGAAAACGACGTCTGAGTTGGACTTGGGGCGGTGGTTGAGAAACCAGCCGCCCCTACGCCGATATTTTCACCGGCGCGCCCCCAGGCGGCGCTATTTCAGGCCCCTAGGGGCCGAATGGCTGGAGATGTGCTTTAACTGAAAATGGCAGTGTGCTCCATTATTTTGACTAGGAGTTGACAATGTGTGGTTTCCCCGGCGCGCGCCGTCCAACCAACATGCACACCGCGATCGATAGCTGCAACGGCAACGGTTAAAAGAAGCTTTACCTGGTCAGTTGCAACAGTAGCTCCGTGTCCGTCCACAGGTCGACGACACATTAGAGGCTTTGATATCTAGGGACGCATTTGGTAGGCTGCATACAACCCGACTAGGCATGCGCGGGATGTTTTTGAGTCGTTTGGTTGCTTGCAAGCCGGCCTGGCTGGCATCGGCATGGAACTTAAAGCACCCCAGAGCCTAGCTCGCTGGGAACGCTTGAATCGACCATTTTCGGTGAGCCAGGTCGAGTCAGGCGGAAAACAATGACGCGGCGTAGGGCATGGTGCAGGGGGGATGCGTTCAGAGATGGCGGGAGGGGGAAATTGGCCGAGGCGGGATGGTGCAAAATATACCCTCACCACCCATTTACTCGCTCACCCCTAGCTATAGGACAAGCCCTCCTATATTATTGGCATTGGCGGTGGTGACGACTCAGACCTGCGGCGACGACACTCCCCTGCAGCTGCAAGTGGCGGCAACAACACTGCCCTGCAGCGGCAACAACACTCCCCGTCAGCGGCAGCTGCTTCTCCCTTTCTTCTTCGACTTCGTCCGGCCATCCTCGTCTCCGCCATGTCTCCCCTGACCCCAAACTGTTAAGCTACCCCCTCCCCCTCCTCTGTTATGTGTTAGGTCATTCGATATGACCGTTTAGGGTCGATAGCACCATCGCTGACCACATCATGGATTTCGCTTAGGTTGTGGATGAACGGACGAAGGTTCTAGTTCAAGCAGCATCGCTGATAGTTGTGGTTCGGGTCTGGATCATGTTGGTCCATAAGAGAGATGTTCGTCGGAATACGAAACCTCTCATCCGGTATGGTCCGATGTTAATCAAGGATCAGGAGAGGATAGCGAATCTGAACTACATCTAGAACTGCAATGACACAGAGGCTGACTAGGAAACCAATAGAGACCATCTCCAGGTACTTCAAGCAAGTGCAATATGTTGTTAGGGAGCTCGGAGTAGAGATGATCAGGTCACCAACCGGCCGGACTCCTACCAAGATTCGCACTAGCCCAAGATGGTATCCATACTTCAAGGTGAGCACTGACAATTGTAATCATGCCTCGATATGTTGTTATTGTTCTTCTGTATCCATACTTTAAGGTGAGCACTAACAACATATTGTAATGCCATTTCAGGATTGCATTGGAGCAATAGATGGTACTCATGTCATGCCAAAGTGCTGAGGTCACAAGATGCAGCATATAGAGGGAGGAAGCACTACACAAGCCAGAATGTGCTAGCTGTTGTTGACTTTGATTTGAAATTCACATATTTGTTGACTGACTAGGAAGGATCAACACATGATGTTAACATTCTCCGTGATATCATGAGTCATCATGATGGCACCAACATCCCTGATGGAAAGTTCTACCCAGGAGATGCTGGCTATGCATGTCGACTAGGTGTTCTTCCATCCTTCAAGAAAACATGATACCATTTGAACGAGTTCTCTAGAAGGAACTATCCTAGGACTCCACAGGAGCTGTTCAATCTCAGACACTACAACCTTAGAGTAACGGTTGAGAGGGCACTTGGAGCTCTAAAGAACAGGTTCAAGATCCCTTACCCTACCCAGGTTAAGCTTGTTCTTGCATGTTGCATTCTGCATAACTCGATGCTGCAATGGGGTGTTGATGAACTTGTGCCGAAGGAGGAAGATGTGACTCGTGATGAGGTGATCGGCTCTGGCCATGGTGTGGAGGCGTTCGACAACGAAGCATGAAAGAACAAAAGATTGAAGTGGGCTCAGACAAGATGGGATAACAGAGGTCAGACAAGGATCTGAAGCAGAAGAACAAGAGGAGGAAGAAGAAAGAGGCAGCAGCAGACTCGAAGAAGAGGAAGCAGCACATCAGCAGCAGAGGAAGAGGAAGAGGAAGAGGGTGAACTTACACCTAGTTAGCATCATTGAACTTTCCTTATTCACCCATGTTGGCTCTTAATAATTTGTACCGTCATTTGCTAGTAGCTAGGATAAACTGCCATTTGTTTCCTAGTTAGGACAAGACAATGTTCAGTGTGTGTGTGTGTGTGTGTGTGTGTGTGGTAAGGTCTCCACTAGTGAGAAGTGGTGATCACATCCTTAGTCGTTTGCAAACAAACAATGTGTTGTTTGTCTAACAATAGCGATGCAGGCAAACAAACAACGTGCTGACTAGTTGCTCCCCTCATGCATAAAGCCTAATGCAGGCAACCAAACTACATGCAAATGTTGGTTTTAGCCTGCATTTGCCCAACTAGACCCAACTGGGACAAGTATGCAAAATGCCCTAAAACAGATATGTGAACCAAACGCGTCCTAGGTAGCTAAAGCCCCGCTTCCCCTTGCCGTTGCTGATCGCCGTTGTCGCCTTCCACCTCTTTGTCTTCGTCTAGCAACATCTCGTCGCCAGTGTCGTCATCATCCTCTTCGACCACTTCATCCACTCCGACCACCGCGGGCGACATTGGCCCCATGCTGATTGGTGCCACAAGCGTTGTAGGGTCCTTCTCTGCTAGCCCCCTCGATGTGGGGTACAGCTCGTGCAAGTCCCCGTGTACGCATGCTCGATGCTGGCAACACCGACGCATGCCTTCATCCATGATGTGTCCCCGGACCTGGCAAGCCTGAAGCGGCACCTTGTCAACATTAACTTCGTCCATCTATGCATGCCCGGTGTTGGCTACACCAACGCGACGTCTCGTCAGCACCATTTTGTTCCAGTGCACCACTACCTCAACATCACTGCTCCTCCTTGCGCCCGCGGCTCAAGGGCAACTACCTCGACACCGGCCACCCTGACTCGATGTTGACCATTGCGTCCCTCGCACAGCTACCTCGACCATGACTACACCACCCTACGCTCACTACTAGGGAAAACCCTAGCAGTAGCGCATGTTTAAATCCTATCAGTAGCGTTGGGTACCACGCTACTAGTAAGGCGCTACACCTAAAGGTTAGCAGTAGCGTGGGCTGGACCGCGCTACTGCTATATCGACTTAGTAGCAACGCTTTCTAAAACGAGCGCTACTGGTAATTAGTAGTAGCGCTTCTCCTAGCACGCGCTACTACTATTATTTCGTATTTTTTTTTATTTCATGTTGTATTCATACACCTTTATACAAATTTTCATACCGCAGCAATTTAGAGAATAATTTTACATCATAATGAGTTATTACATCAGTTGGAGAAAGAACCATGGACTAGTTTCAAGTGGATGGACATCCACTTGAAACTAATCCACGGTTATTTCACCCAATGATATAATAAATATCATCATCATCATCATCATCATCATCATCATCATCATCATCATCATCATATCATTAACAACATATCATCATAATACATCATTATCATATAGCACCTCCTCATGATCATCGTTTTCATCAATGAGACATCACATACAAGTTGGTCACTAGACATAATCACTATCATCATCACCAACTCTCATAAACATATTGTACCTCATAGGACCTACTACATTCTCTTAGGACCTACTATATTATCTTGGGTAAAATAGCATAAAACAAGATAGCCCCTGACTCTCCATTATGGAGAATGGAGATTATCCTATCTCCAATTCTTGCCTTTCGTGCAATGTTGGGTCCAAGAACCTCCTTACGAATGTCCATACATTTCTTCCATTCTTTGATTATCATGTGTTCACCGTTTTTAGAAACCCGGTATGCACAGGTGTGATTCATAGGACGACCTGGCTGTATGCTCAAAACATCCAGGCGACCATTCTGATACAATCAAATGAGTCACACAATCCATCGAGTTTTTCTGTTGAAAAACATAGTAATAACTTCGTAGTTAGCAATGTAGTTCAGTTTTAGAAGTATGCAAAAAGATGCATGGATGTCGTAATAGTAAAAAATCTTACCAAGAAATCTCCATGGAAGTTATAGTTGTTCAACACGTGCACTAGTGGCATGTATTCACCATAATTTGGAGGAGTTCGATAAAAGGCATTGTAATTCTGAATGTCAGTACAATATGCGACCAAATGATTTTTCTCTTGATAAGTTAACTCAGAGCCATCGGTGTAGTTGGTTCTGTCTACCATCTTCCGCACACTCCTTGAAGCATGAAAATAAGCTATCAATGGAAATAAGCTGTCAACTATTTTGAAATAAACAATATAAATTACTTAATGACTATGTTTGAGGAACTCACATAGCGGTATAATTGGAAGCGTATCAACAAGAACCCAAATGTCCAAATTATCTTGGTCGATGTCAGGATCACCAAGATCCATGGTGACAAACATACCCTCTTGAAAATCATACATCTTGCAAAGTGCTTCCCAACCCGGGCAACCAAAATTGGATACGCTCTCAGAATTGTATAGATTTACCTCAAAATCCATACCATGACGGGTCCTTAGGTTAATTTTCTTTGTTTCATTCCTCTCATGATCTTCAAAACCCATCCTCTCCAAGACATAGCATCTTGCATGGCATGGGATAAGCTAGTCGAATTGTAAAAGACAAAAATTACACGTTGAAGTAGTAGAAGTCGAGCTTAATTACGAAGAAACACTTAGCATCGTAGCGTACCATTTCACAATCGATGGCCTCCTCGAGCTTAATGCTGAAGTGCCGATCATCATCCAGGTGAGGCCTGTCATAGAAACCCCGGTTGTCGCCGCACTAGGAGCACTCCCCGGGACCTTCTTCGTCCGACGACATTTCCTATGTTCATAATTCAAAGATTAAACTTGTACAATTAAATATATGTACTACAAAAACTAAATTAGATCATTATTATTCATCACGGGTCGACTATGGGTCTGTCGAGTCTTTTCTTGAAAACTCTCAACTCACGTGGTGTATATATTCGACCGTCGGTGATGGTAGCTCCTCCTTTCGTTCCCGAGTGCATTACACCAAATTGTCTAGCACATGGGAACGAAGGAGAAGCTACCCCCACGACAACAGTCGGGATTCTTCATCCTCTCATACATGGTGGATACTCTCCCTCACTGATTCCTCTCTGACATTTGCGACCGTCGGTGATGGTCGTTACTCCTCCTTCCCCTAGTGCATAACAAAGGTCTAGCACCCGGAGAAGAAGGAGAAACGACCCCCACGACAACAGTCGGGATTCTTCGGCCTCGATAGTCTTAAAGTCAACCCGAAATATCGTTTAATTATCTTTCTAGAAAATCCAGGCCACTCGATATTTCCTATATATTCTAGCACAAGTCATGCCAAAATTCACGGAAAATTCCAGCATGACCTTTGCTAAAACAGGACATATCGAGCACCTGAAATTTGTCGGAATGGAAATTAATCAACACTCCGACAAAACACAGGTCACTCAGATATACATGTTTTTATCTACATACGCCTATTTGAGCAACACAAGATATACATGTTTTTTATCTACATCATATCTTATATAGGACTAATATTGACATGGAGATTTGGCTGGTCTCACCTCGAGGTTGGAGGGGGTCGGTGACGGGGACGATGGCGGGATGATGGAGGGGCTCCTTGATTTCTGCAAAAACAAAAACCCTATAAGTTATCACTAATACATCCCGAATAGTATCATACATATAAAATCACTAATACAACTAAAACCCTAGCGAACGATGGGTATCGACGACGAGGATGCGGGATAGGCATCGTCGACGTCGATCGAGATCGTTGTGGTAATAATTTCTTAAACTAAAAAAATAACAACAAATGTGACATGTTCAACTAGTTCTATTAATTCAACTAGTTCTTACTAAAAATAAACTTACTATAAATAGAAATAAACTAGTTCTCTCTAAAAATAAACTAGTTCAACTAGCTATATTAATTTTCTTACTAAAAATACATTAGTTCTATTAATTCAACTAGTTCTTACTAAAACCAAACTAGTTCAACTAGTTTATTAATTTACTTACTAACTATTTTAAACACTTCTAAAAATAGTAAAAAAACTACATTATACAATAGTAAAAAACAGAAGAAAAAAAGATGGAGGGAGTGTTGGGGAACGTAGAAATTTCAAAAAAATTCCTACGCACATGCAAGATCATGGTGATGCATAGCAACAACAGGGGAGAATGTTATCCACGTACCTTCGTAGACCGAAAGCAGAAGCGTTAGAACAACGCGGTTGATGTAGTCATACGTCTTCACGGCCCGACTAATCAAGCACCGAAAGCACGACACCTCCGAGTTCTTGCACATGTTCAGCTCGATGACGTCCCACGAACTCCAATCCAGCCAAGTGTCGAGGGAGAGTTCCGTCAGCACGACGGCATGGTGACGATGATGATGTTCTACCGACGCAGGGCTTCGCCTAAGCACCGCTATGATATTATCGAGGTGGAATATAGTGGAGGGGGGCACCGCACATGGCTAATAGATCTCAAGGATCAATTGTTGTTGTGTCTAGAGGTGCCCCCTACCCTCGTATATAAACGAGCAAGGGGGAGGGGGCGGCTGGCCAGGAGGGGGCGCGCCAGGAGGAGTCCTACTCCCACCGGGAGTAGGACTCCCTCCTTTCCTTGTCCAAGTAGGAGAGTGGGAAGAAAGGGAGAGAGGGGAGGAAGGAAAGGAGGGCGCAGCCCCTCCTCCTTGTCCTATTTGGACTAGAGGGGGAGGGGGCGTGCGGCCTGCCCTGGCCGCCCCTCCTCTTCTCCACTTTGGGCCCATGAGGCCCATTAACCCCCCGGGGGGTTCCGGTACTCCGGTATATATCCGATAACCCCCGAAACCATTCCGGTGTCTGAATATAGTCGTCCAATATATCAATATTCATGTCTCGACCATTTCGAGACTCCTCGTCATATCCGTGATCACAACCGGGACTCCGAACTATCTTTGGTACATCAAAACACATGAACTCATAATATGACTGTCATCTAACTTTAAGCGTGCGGACCTTACGGGTTCGACAACTATGTAGACATGCCCGAGACACGTCTCCGGTCAATAACCAATAGCGGAACCTGGATGCTCATATTGGCTCCTAAATATTCTACGAAGATCTTTATCGATCAAACCGCATAACAACATAGTTATTCCCTTTGTCATCGGTATGTTACTTGCCCGAGATTCGATCGTCGGCATCTCAATACCTAGTTCAATCTCGTTACCGGCAAGTATCTTTACTCGTTATGTAATGCATCATTCCGTAACTAACTCATTAGCTACATTGCTTGCAAGGCTTATAGTAATGTGCATTACCGAGAGGGCCGAGAGATACCTCTCCGACAATCGGAGTGACAAAACCTAATCTCGAAATACGCCAACTCAACATGTACCTTTGGAGACACCTGTAGAGCTCCTTTATAATCACCCAGTTACATTGTGACGTTTGGTAGCACACAAAGTGTTCCTCCGGTAAATGAGAGTTGCATAATCTCATAGTTGTTGGAACATGTATAAGTCATGAAGAAAGCAATAGCAACATACTAAACGGTCAAGTGCTAAGCTAACGGAATGGGTCATGTCAATCACATCATTCTCCTAATGATGTGATCCCGTTAATCAAATGACAACTCATGTCTATGGTCAGGAGACACAACCATCTTTGATTAATGAGCTAGTCAAGTAGAGGCATGTATTCATACATGTATTATGTTTTCGGTTAATACAATTCTAGCATGAATAATAAACATTTATCATGATATAAGGAAATAAATAATAACTTTATTATTGCCTCTAGGGCATATTTCCTTCAGTATCCCACTTGCACTAGAGTTAATAATCTAGATTACACAGTAATGATTCTAACACCCATGGAGCCTTGGTGCTGATCATGTGTTGCTCGTGGAAGAGGCTTAGCCAACGGGTCTGCAACATTTAGATCTGTATGTATCTTGAAAACCTCTATGTCTCCCACCTGGACTTGGTCCCAGATGGAATTGAAGCGTCTCTTGATGTGCTTGGTCCTCTTGTGAAATCTGGATTCCTTTGCCAAGGCAATTGCACCATTATTGTCACAGAAGATTTTATTGGTCCCGATGCACTAGGTATGACACCTAGATCGGATATGAACTCCTTCATCCAGACTTCTTCATTTGCTGCTTCTGAAGCAGCTATGTACTCCGCTTCGCATGTAGATCCCGCCATCATGCTTTGTTTAGAACTGCACCAACTGACAGCTCCACCGTTCAATATAAACACGTATCCGGTTTGTGATTTAGAATCGTCCGGATCAGTGTCAAAGCTTGCATCGACGTAACCATTTACGACTAGCTCTTTGTCACCTCCATAAACGAGAAACATATCCTTAGTCCTTTTTAGGTATTTCAAGATATTCTTGACCGCTGTCCAGTGATCCACTCATGGATTACTTTGGTACCTCCCTGCTAAACTTATTGCTAAGCATACATCAGGTCTGGTACACAACATTGCATACATGATAGAGCCTATGGCTGAAGCATAGGGAACATCTTTCATTTTCTCTCTATCTTTTGCTGTGGTCGGGCATTGAGTCTGACTCAACTTCACACCTGTAATACAGACAAGAATCCTTTCTTTGCTTGATCCATTTTGAACTTTTTCAAAACTTTATCAAGGTATGTGCTTTGTGAAAGTCTAATTAAGCGACTTGATCTATCTCTATAGAACTTGATGCCTAATATATAAGCAGCTTCACCGAGGTCTTTCATTGGAAAACTTTTATTCAAGTATCCTTTTATGCTATCCAGAAGTTCTATATCATTTCCAATTAACAATATGTCATCCACATATAATATCAGAAATGCTATAGATCTCCCACTCACTTTCTTGTAAATACAGGCTTCTCCAAAAGTCTGTAAAACCATATGCTTTGATCATACTATCAAAGCGTTTATTCCAACTCCGAGAGGCTTGCACCAGTCCATAAATGGATCGCTGGAGCTCGCACACTTTCTTAGCACCTTTTGGATCGACAAAACCTTCAGGTTGTATCATATACAACTCTTCTTCTAGAAATCCATTTAGGAAAGCAGTTTTGATATCCATTTGCCATATTTCATAGTCATAAAATGCGGCAATTGCTAACATGATTCGGACAGACTTAAGCATCGCTACGGGTGAGAAAGTCTCATCGTAGTCAACCCCTTGAACTTGTCGAAAACCTATCGCAACAAGTCGAGCTTTGTATACAGTAACATTACCATCAGCGTCAGTCTTCTTCTTGAAGATCCATTTATTCTCGATGGCTTGACGATCATTGGGCAAGTCAACCAAAGTCTATACTTTGTTCTCATACATGGATCCCATCTCAGATTTCATGTCCTCAAGCCATTTTGCGGAATCTGGGCTCATCATCGCTTCCTCATAATTCGTAGGTTCGCCATGGTCAAGTAACATGACCTCTAGAATAGGATTACCGTACCACTCTGGTGCGGATCTTACTCTAGTTGACCTACAAGGTTCGGTAGTAACTTGATTTGAAGTTTCATGATCAATATCATTAGCTTCCTCACTAATTGGTGTAGTTGTCACAGGAACCGGTTTCTGTGATGAACTACTTTCCAATAAGGGAGCAGGTACAGTTACCTCATCATGTTCTACTTTCCTCCCACTCACTTCTTTCGAGAGAAATTCCTTCTCTAGAAAGGATCCGAATTTAGCAACAAAAGTCTTGCCTTCAGATCTATGATAGAAGCTGTACCCAATAGTCTCCTTTGGGTATCCTATGAAGACACATTTATCCAATTTGGGTTCGAGCTTATCTGGTTGAAGTTTCTTCACATAAGCATCGCAACCCCAAACTTTAAGAAACGACAACTTTGGTTTCTTGCCAAACCACAGTTCATAAGGCGTCTTCTCAACGGATTTTGATGGTGCCCTATTTAATGTGAATGCGGCCGTCTCTAAAGCATAACCCCAAAACGATAGCGGTAAATCATTAAGAGATATCATAGATCGCACCATATCTAGCAAAGTATGATTACAATGTTCGGACACACCATTACATTGTGGTGTTCCGGGTGGCGTGAGTTGCGAAACTATTCCGCATTGTTTCAAAAGTAAACCAAACTTGTAACTCAAATATTCTCCTCCATGATCAGATCGTAGAAACTTTGTTTTCTTGTTACGATGATTTTCCACTTCACTCTTAAATTCTTTGAACTTTTCAAGTGTTTCAGACTTATGTTTCATTAAGTAGATATACCCATATCTGCTAAAATCATCTGTGAAGGTGAGAAAATAACGATACCTGCCGCGAGCCTCAATGTTCATTGGACCACATACATCAGTATGTATGATTTCCAAAAAATCTGTTGCTCGCTCCATAGTTCCGGAGAACGGCGTTTTAGTCATCTTGCCCATGAGGCACGGTTCACAAGTACCAAGTGATTCCATGAGTCCATCGGTATGGAGTTTCTTCATGCGCTTTACACCAATATGACCCAAACGGCAGTGCCACAAATAAGTTGCACTATCATTATCAACTCTGCATCTTTTGGTTTCAACATTATGAATATGTGTATCACTACTATCAAGATTTAGTAAAAACAGACCACTCTTCAAGGGTGCATGTTCATAAAAGATATTACTCATATAAATAGAATAACCATATTCTCTGATTTAAATGAATAACCATCTCGCATCAAACAAGATCTAGATATAATGTTCATGCTTAACGCTGGCACCAAATAACAATTATTTAGGTCTAAAACTAATCCCGAAGGTAGATGTAGAGGTAGCATGCCGACCGCGATCACATCGACTTTGGAACCATTTCCCACGCACATCATCACCTCGTCCTTAGCCAATCTTCGCTTAATCTGTAGTCCCTGTTTCGAGTTGCAAATATTAGCAACAGAACCAGTATCAAATACCCAGGTGCTGCTGCGAGCATTAGTAAGTTACACATCAATAACATGTATATCACATATACCTTTGGTCACCTTGCCATCCTTCTTATCCGCTAAATACTTGGGGCAGTTCCGCTTCCAGTGACCAGTCTGTTTGCAGTAGAAGCACTTAGTCTCAGGCTTAGGTCCAGATTTGGGTTTCTTCTCTTGAGCAACAACTTGTTTGCCATTCTTCTTGAAGTTCCCCTTCTTCTTCCCTTTACCTTTTTTCTTGAAACTGGTGGTCTTATTGACCATCAACACTTGATGCTCCTTTTTGATTTCTACCTCCGTAGCTTTTAGCATTGCGAAGAGCTCGGGAATAGTCTTGTCCATCCCTTGCATATTATAGTTCATCACGAAGCTCTTATAGCTTGGTGGCAGTGATTGAAGAATTCTATCAATGACACTATCATCAGGAAGATTAACTCCTAGTTGAATCAAGTGATTATTATACCCAGCCATTTTGAGTATATGTTCACTGACAGAACTATTCTCTTCCATCTTGCAGCTGTAGAACTTATTGGAGACTTCATATCTCTCAATCCGGGCATTTGTTTGAAATATTAACTTCAACTCCTGGAACATCTCATATGCTCCATGACATTCAAAACGTCGTTGAAGTCCCGGTTCTAAGCGGTAAAGCATGGCACACTGAACTATCGAGTAGTCATCAGCTTTGCTCCACGAGACGTTCTTAACATCGTCAGTTGCATCTGCAGCAGGCCTGGCACCCAGCGGTGCTTCCAGGATGTAATTCTTCTGTGCAGCAATGAGGATAATCCTCAAGTTACGGACCCAGTCCGTGTAATTGCTACCATCATATTTCAACTTAGCTTTCTCAAGGAACGCCTTAAAATTCAACGGAACAACAGCACGAGCCATCTATCTACAACAAACATAGACAAGCAAAATACTATCAGGTACTAAGTTCATGATAAATTTAAGTTCAATTAATCATATTACTTAAGAACTCCCACTTAGACAGACATCCCTCTAATCATCTAAGTGATAACGTGATCCAAATCAACTAAACCATGTCCGATCATCACATGAGATGGAGTAGTTTTCAATGGTGAACATCACTATGTTGATCATATCTACTATATGATTCACGCTCGACCTTTCGGTCTCAGTGTTTCGAGGCCATATCTGTATATGCTAGGCTCATCAAGTTTAACCTGAGTATTCCACATGTGCAACTGTTTTGCACCCGTTGTATTTGAACGTAGAGCCTATTACACCCGATCATCACGTGGTGTCTCAGCATGAAGAACTTTCGCAACGGTGCATACTCAGGGAGAACACTTATACCTTGAAATTTAGTGAGAGATCATCTTATAATGCTACCGTCAATCAAAGCAAAATAATATGCATAAAGGATAAACATCACATGCAATCAATATAAGTGATATGATATGGCCATCATCATCTTGTGCTTGTGATCACCATCTCCGAAGCACCATCATGATCACCATCGTCACCGGCGTGACACGTTGATCTTCATCAGAGCATCGTTGTTGTTTCGCCACCTATTGCTTCTAGGACTATCGCTACCGCTTAGTGATAAAGTAAAGCAATTACAGGGGATTGCATTGCATACAATAAATCGACAACCATCTGGCTCCTGCCAGTTGCCGATAACTCAGTTACAAAACATGATCATCTCATAAAATATAGCATCACATCTTGACCATATCACATCACAACATGCCCTGCAAAAACAAGTTAGACATCCTCTACTTTGTTGTTGCAAGTTTTACGTGGCTGCTACGGGCTGAGCAAGAACCTGTTGGTGTTCTGGGAACGGGGGTCCCCAGACTTGCTTGCCTGCGGCCTGCGACATGGCTCAAGCAGTGGCCCAATGCGACCCACCTTCATCAGCTCAAGCTCAAGACCCTCACGAGGGGCCGAGCCTCGCGGGGTGGATGACAGGAAGCTTCCTCAGGAGCAGCCTCGTCAGGCAGGCTCACGAGGAGGCGGAGAGATCAAGGCAGGGGTACCTCACGAGGTGCCCATGACGCAAGCCATGACGATCGAGGCCAGGCGGGCGCCGGCCTACGCAGTGTCCTTGTTTCCCCCTTTGGTGCAAAGGGAGCAAGCACAGGCCAAGGCATCGGGCAAAGGTTACCGTTTCGGTGCAACAAGACCAAGACCAGCTGAGCGGCAGGATGGAGGTCACTGTGGAGCCCAAGACGGTGTCATCATCAGAGTCTTTGGTAGTTGAAGACCAACTTTAGTCAGGATAAGTGTACTAGATGTTCCCCTTCAAAATGGCCAATTGTTGGCGCTCTTCCCGCTCAATATTTGGGAAGAGGACCAGGGCCTCT
The DNA here is from genome assembly GCF_002162155.2 of Triticum dicoccoides. Lineage (NCBI taxonomy): Eukaryota > Viridiplantae > Streptophyta > Magnoliopsida > Poales > Poaceae > Triticum > Triticum dicoccoides. The sequence continues at coordinate 636,076,840 of NC_041385.1, forward strand.
CTATATATAGGACTAGCCACCCACCGTAGAGAGGGGAGTTCATCCACACCGCTACAAGAACATCCCTCGCGAGGCTGTTCTTCCCTTGTATTGTTCATCATCAGCCCCTGAGGCAATCCACCACACCACACACTGGAGTAGGGTATTACACCACAATGGTGGCCTGAACCAGTATAAACCTCGTGTCCCTTGTGTGTGTTCATCTTTCTAGCCTAGATTCCTTGCGAGGCTTCGAGACGTGAGTTGGTAGGAGAGAGATCTTCGCACGCACCCCAGAGTTCGAACCTCAAGGGTCTGCCGAAACCCGAAATCCGGCAGAACCATTCTTACCTGCGCATCAAAACCATAGTTCGTCAAGTTAGTGCTGTTTTAACCTTCTCAAGGACCGGGCGTAGCCACACTCGGTTCAACTAAAGTTGGAGAAACTGACACCCGCCAGCCACCTATGTGCAAAGCATGTCGGTAGAACCAGTCTCGCGTAAGCATACGCGTAATGTCGGTCCGGGCCACTTCATCCAACAATACCGCCGAACCAAAGTATGGCATGCTGGTAAGCAGTATGACTTGTATCGCCCACAACTCACTTGTGTTCTACTCGTGCATATAACATCTACACATAAAACAAGGCTCGGATGCCACTGTTGGGGAACGTAGTAATTTCAAAAAAATTCCTACGCACACGCAAGATCATGATGATGCATAGCAACGAGAGGGGAGAGTGTTATCCACGTACCCTCGTAGACCAAAACTGGAAGCGTTAGAACAACGCGGTTGATGTAGTCGTACGTCTTCACGGCCCGACCGATCAAGCACCGAAAGCATGACACCTCCGAGTTCTTGCACACATTCAGCTCGATGACGTCCCTCGAACTCCAATCCAGCCAAGTGTCGAGGGAGAGTTCCGTCAGCACGACGGTGTGGTGACGATGATGATGTTCTACCGACGCAGGGCTTCGCCTAAGCACCGCTACGATATTATCAAGGTGGAATATAGTGGAGGGGGACACCGCACACGGCTAATAGATCTGAAGGATCAATTGTTGTTGTGTCTAGAGGTGCCCCCTGCCCCCATATATAAAGGAGCAAGGTGGAGGGCGCGGCCGGCTAGAAGGGGGCGCGCCAGGAGGAGTCCTACTCCCACCGGGAGTAGGACTCCCTCCTTTCCTTGTCCAAGTAGGAGAGGGGGAAGGAAGGAAGAGAGGGGAGGAAGGAAAGGGGGGGGGGGCGCCCCCTCTTTGTCCTTTTCAGACTAGTGGGAAGGGGGTGCGCGGCCTGCCCTGGCCACCCCTCCTCTTCTCCACTTTGGGCCCATGAGGCCCATTAACCCCCCGGGGGGTTCCGGTAACCCCCCGACACTCCGGTATATATCCGATAACCCCCGAAACCATTCCGGTGTCCGAATATAGTCGTCCAATATATCAATTTTCATGTCTCGACCATTTTGAGACTCCTCGTCATGTCTGTGATCACATCCGGGACTCCGAACTGTCTTCGGTACATCAAAACACATGAACTCATAATATGACTGTCATCTAACTTTAAGCGTGCGGACCCTATGGGTTCGAGAACTATGTAGACATGACCGAGACACGTCTCCGGTCAATAACCAATAGCGGAACCTGGATGCTCATATTGGCTCCTACATATTCTATGAAGATCTTTATCGGTCAAACCGCATAACAACATACATTGTTCCCTTTGTCATTAGTATGTTACTTGCCCGAGATTCGATCGTCGGTATCTCAATACCTAGTTCAATCTCGTTACTGACAAGTCTCTTTACTCGTTATGTAATGCATCATTCCGTAACCAACTCATTAGCTACATTGCTTGCAAGGCTTATAGTGATGTGCATTACCGAGAGGGCCCGGAGATACCTCTCCGACAATCGGAGTGACAAAACCTAATCTCGAAATACGCCAACTCAACATGTACCTTTGGAGACACCTGTAGAGCTCCTTTATAATCATCCAGTTACGTTGTGATGTTTGGTAGCACACAAAGTGTTCCTCCGGTAAATGGGAGTTGCATAATCTCATAGTTGTAGGAACATGTATAAGTCATGAAGAAAGCAATAGCAACATACTAAATGATCAAGTACTAAGCTAACGGAATGGGTCATGTCAATCACATCATTCTCCTAATGATGTGATCCAGTTAATCAAATGACAACTCATGTCTATGGTCAGGAAACACAACCATCTTTGATTAATGAGCTAGTCAAGTAGAGGCATACTAGTGACACTATGTTTGTCTATGTATTCACACATGTATTATGTTTCCAGTTAATACAATTCTAGCATGAATAATAAACATTTATCATGATATAAGGAAATAAATAATAACTTTATTATTGCCTCTTGGGCATATTTCCTTTAGGGAGGAGGAAGAAGGAGAGAGGAGGAGGGAG
>NC_041385.1:636079930-636131191 GCF_002162155.2 Triticum dicoccoides
GAGGAGGATGGAGGGGGCCGGGGGTGGAGGGGGAGGGGGCGGCCGGAGGAAGAGGAGGAGGGAGGGGGAGGCCGGAGAAGGAAGAGGGAGGGGCGATGGGAGGAGGGCGGTCGGAGGAGGAGTACCTCCGTGAGGAGCAGCACGGTGGCGGCGGACGACGGGTTCGGTGCAGCCGGACGAGAGTGAGTGAGAGGGAGAGAGTGAGTGAGAGGGCACTGCATCGCTCTAGGATAAGGTAAGTAAGTAGTAGCGCGTTTCATACAAACGCTCTACTGCTAAGAGACGTAGCAGTAGCGCTGGTCGGGCATACGTGCTACTGCTAAGTGGGGCTAGCCATCTGCGCCCAGTACAAGTATAGCAGCAACATTCTTTAGCAGAACGCGCTATTGCTAAAGTAGTAGCAGTAGCGCAGTTTATTTAAACTCGCTACTACTAAGTAGCAGTAGCGCCCTGTTTTGTCCAGCGCTACTACTAAGATGCTGTGTATAAGGTTTTCCCTAGAAGTGGCTCTCGGCTATATCGACACTAACACAAAGGGCTACCGCCTTGCTTGAACAACCTCGTTGGTTTTCACTCTAGCCACGACTTCCGTGATGCATAGATCATTATGACAGGGGGGGTCTGTCGGCTTACCTTCGGATTCTTCTCCCGTCTCACCATGTGCGTTGCTACCGTTGTGACTGCAGGGAGATTTTGAGTACCATGATTATTAGAAAATATAGGATAGACTAGGATTTGTTCTAGTTTCTCTTGTACTTCAAGATGCTCATGTACCCCTATATATATGCTCACAGGACTCAAGCAATATGTCGAATAATTCCACCAATCTGCCCTCTATTCCTCTTACAAACCTCACCTGCTACATCGTCAACAATGCATGCAGCTTCTTACAAACTACACTACGGCTTCTACCTAAAATTAGTAATTGTCTTGCCTAGTATTTGTTATCAGTAGAGTGAACATTGATACGTCTCCAATGTATCTATAATTTATGAAGTATTCATGCTTTTATAGTATCCATCTTAGATGTTTTATATGCATTTATATGCTATTTTATATAATTTTTGGGACTAACCTATTAACCTAGAGCCCAGTGCCAGTTCTGTTTTTTCTTTGTTTTTGCGTTTTACAGAAAAGGAATACCAAACGGAGTCCAATTGATGTGCCAATTTTTGATGATTTTTTATGGACCAGAAAAAGCCCACGAAGCACCGGAGATGGACCAAAAGAGTCCCAAGCTGTCCATGAGGGTGGAGGGCGCGCCCTACCCCCCTGGGCGTGCCCCCCTATCTCGTGGACATCTCGGAGACCCCCCTGACATGAAACCGACGCCAAAAATTCCTATAAATACAGAAACCCCCAGAAAGAAACCTAGATCGAAAGTTCCGCTGTTGCAAGACTATGTAGCCACGAGAAATCAATCGAGGCCCTCTCTGGCACCCTGCCGGAGGGGCCATCATCACCGGAGGCCATGAAGGCCAAGGATCAGAGGTAGAACCTCTCCCCATCTAGGGGGAGGCCATGGAGGAGGAAGCACAAGGGGGAGAACCTCTCCTCCTCTCTCTCGGTGGTGCCGGATTGCCATCGGGAGAGGAATCATCGCCGCGGTGATCATCTTCATCAACATCACCATCATCATCACCATCCTCATATCTTTTACGCGGTCCACTCTCCCGCACGCCGTTGTAATCCCTACTTCAACATGGTGCTTTATGCCACATATTATGATCCAATGATGTGTTGCCATCCTATGATTTTTTGAGTAGATATACTTTGTTTTTTGGTTGATTGATGATCTAGATTGGTATGAGTTGTATGTTTTATTTTGGTGCTGTCGTATTGTGCCCTCCATGTCGCGCAAGCATGAGGGATTCCCGCTGTAGGGTGTTGCAATACGTTCATGATTCGCTTATAGTGGGTTGCTTGAGTGACAGAAGCATAAACCCGAGTAAGGGGGTTTTTGAGTATGGGATAAAGGGGAGTTGATATGTTAATGGCCTAATGCTATGGTTGGGTTTTACCTTAATGATCTTTAGTAGTTGCGTTGCTTGCTAGAGTTCCAATCGTAAGTGCATATGATCCAAGAAGAGAAAGTATGTTAGCTTATGTCTCTCCCTCATATGAAATTGCAATGACGACCACCGGTCTTGTTAATAATTGCCTAGGATAATTCCGCACATTGAACCATCATTATTCCACACTCGCTATTTATAATATTTAGTAATATATTCTAACTTTATTATAACAGCACCTACTTTTATATTTTAGCTCTCTGATATCATGCAAAGTTATGCTCTTCATACCCACAACGTAGTTTTATTTCTCGTTTGTAGTTGGAAGCAAACATTCGGTGTGCGTAGAGTTGTATCAGTGGCAGATAGGACTTGAGAGAATATTGATCTTGCTTTTAGCTCCTTGTGGGTTCGACACTCCATGCTTATCACTTCCACCTTTGGAAATTGCTACGATGATTCCCTGCACTTGGGGATTATCAAGCTCTTTTCTGGCGCCGTTGCCGGGGAGCAATAGCGTGGGGTTGATATTCTCGTGTGTGCTTGTTTGCTTTCTTCACTAATTATATTTTGTTTTTCCTTTTTGTTTCTGTTTAGTTGTGGGTGAAACATATAAAAAATATTTAAATAATGAAAATACAAAAAAAAATTACTTGCCTCTCTCAATAAGAGAAGTGATTGAAAGGTTATGCATTGAAAAAGTGAGGGTCGACCTTGAGCACTTGTGTTCATGCTCATGGAAACAATGTAAAAAAATTCATGGAAGCTTCTCTGAAAATAATTATCCCCTTGTATATATCCATTGTATTATAAAAATAATGTGCCAAGATTTTGTTTTAGGATGATTAGATTGCTTGTTTACTATGTGCAGTACAAAAACAAAAACTTTGGCTGTAGCGCGTGAATTTACATTTTTTACTGGAAAGTCAAATGGGTCTGAAACTTTTTGCCCATTACTTCTGTACAATTTTTTTAAATTTTCATATTTGTTTTGAATTTTTTGGAGTTACCGAAGTTTACTAAATTTCCAGATTACTACAGACTGTCCTGTTTTTGACAAATTGTGTTTTCTATGTATTGTTCGCTTATTTTGATGAATCCGTGGGTACTATCGGGGGGTATGAACCATGGTGAAGTTGTAATACATTAGATAAAGTGATAATATGAAATTGTAATGAGCTTGCAACAGTACCTAAAGGTAGTGATTTGCTTTATTATACTAATGGATCTCACATAGTTTTTGTTAAGTTTTTTTGTGGATGAAGTGTTCGAAGAACGAGGTGTTACCGATGTGAGAAGAATAAAGAGAGGCAAGAGTTCAAGCTTTGGTATGCCAAGGCACCCCAAGTAAACATTTCAAGGATACTCAAGCATCTAAGCTTGGGGATGCCCCGGTTGGCATCCCATCTTTCTTCTTCAACAATTATCGGTATACCTCGGTTTTTGTTTTGTTCGCATGATTTGTGTCCTTTGTGTTTTTATTATTCTTTAGGAACCATGCTAGTATGAGATAGCCCTTCAATGATCTTACAGAATGCTCTTTGTTCTTCACTTAAATCTTTTGAGTATGGTTTTATAGAATGCTTCGTGTGCTTCACTTATATATTTTGAGCTTGGATATTGGTTAGTCTATATTAATTGTAGAATGCTCCAAGAACTTCACTTATATATTTTGGAGTATGAATATCAATATCATCTAAAGTGGGTTTGGAAGAGTGTCAAATTTAGGAATTAGTGATCACACTATTTTGGAGCGTGTTGAATCTTAGTGTGATATTTATGAAAGTGGATTTGGAAGAGTGTCAACTTTAGTTAGTAATGATTCCACTATTTCGGAAGAGGTTCCAATTGATTATGAGAACAAAGTTGCTATATATGATGACTATTGTGATGACATGTATGCTATAAATAATAACGTTAACCATGAAACTTGTCATCATGATTTTATTTTTCAATTGGATTATGCCTCACATAACAATTATTTTGTTGAGTTTGCTCCTACTATTCCGAATGAGAAGAATTTTGCTTATGTGGAGAGTAGTAAAATTTCTATGCTTTTAGTTCATGAAAAGAATGTTGTATGTGATGGTTATATTGTTTAAATCATTCATGATGCTACTAAAAATTATTATGAGGGAGGAATACATGCTTGTAGGAGTTGCAATAATATCAAGTTTCCTCTCTATGTGCTTAAAGTTTTGAAGTTATACTTGTTTTGCCTTCCAATGCTAGTTGATTCTTGTTCCTGTAAATTGTGTTCTCACAAAATCCCTAGGCATAGGAAGTGGGTTAGATTTATATGTGCTAGTCATATTCTTCAGGATGCCCTCTTTATGTTTCAATTCTTATCTTTTATGTGAGCATCATTGAAATCAGCATGCCTAGCTAAAATGCATTAAAGAAAAGCACTTGTTGGGAGACAACTCAATATTTACCCTTTCTGTTTTTGTGTGTTTACATGATTAATCTACTGTAGTAATCATGTTTTATATCTGTTGTTTCAATAAAGTGCCAAGTAAGACCTTTGGGAAGACTTGGGTGAAAGTTAATGTGATGTTGCTGTATAAAACAGAAACTTTGCGCTCACGAGATTAGCTGTCATGTTTTACAGAAGAGTGATTTTGAGTTGATTATTTTTGCACAAGATTAATAGACAAATTCCTCACATCCACCAACTTATTTCATAATTTTTGGAGTAGCAGAAGTATGGTCTCTGTTCAGATCATTACAGACTGTTCTGTTTTTGACAGATTCTGTTTTCATTGCATAGTTTGCTTGTTTTCTAGTTTCTATGGCTTATATTTCTCAATATAAATTGTAGAAATGATATGGTACAGTAGGAATTTTGTGAGAACAATTATGGACCTTGTCTTTGACAGTACCAAAGTTAATGGTTTACTCTTTATCATACTAACCCATCTCATGAAGTTCCGTTAAGTTTTGTGTGATTGAAGTTTTCAAGATTTGGGTGAGATATCGATATGAGGAGAATAAGGGGTGGAAAGACCCTAAGCTTGGGTATGAACAAGGCACCCCAAGGTAATATTCAAGGAAGACTCAAGCGCCTAAGCTTGGGGATGCCCCAGAAGGCATCCCCTCTTTCGTCTTCAAAACTATCGGTACACCTTACTCGGAGCTATATTTTTATTTGTCACATGATATGTGTTTTGCTTGGAGCGTATTTTCAATTTTACTTGTTGTTTGAAGAAAATCATTGGATCTGAAAGCTTGAATGAAAAAGAATCCTCCCATGGCTAGTTAATTATTTGACTACTCATTGTTCTCCACTTATATCTTTCTGGAGTAGTTTGTCATTTACTCACGTGCTTCATGTATATCCTATGAGTAAATGGTTGAATGAATTGAATATCACAAATCTGAGTTTATATGTGTTTCATATGCTTATAACATGGGGAGTAATGACTTCACACATAATAAGTATAGGTAGTAAACTTATTGAAAGTTAGCAAACGCAGAATTAGTCACTTGAACAATTCATGAAAGAATATTGAAGGAAGAGAGATTTCACATATAAATATACTATCTTGGACATCTTTTGTAATTGTGAGCACTCATTAAAATATGACATGCTAAAAAGTTGATGTTGGACAAGGAAGACAACTTAATGGGTTATGTTTTCCTATATCCGAAAAAGTTATATTTTCTTGGATCATCCAACATGTCGAGCTTGCCTTTCCCTCTCATGCTAGCCAAATTCTTTGCACCAAGTAGATATACTACTTGTGCTTCCAAACATTCCTTAACCCAGTTTTGCCATGAGAGTCCACCATACCTACCTATGGATTGAGTAAGATCCTTCAAGTAAGTTGTCATTGTTGCATGCAATAAAAATTGCACCTTAAATATGTATGATCTATTAGTGTGAAGAAAATAAGCTTTATACGAACTTGTGATAGGGAAGAAATAAAAGCGACAGACTGCATAATAAAGGTCTTTATCACAAGCGGCAATATAAAGACATTCTTTTGCATTTAGGTTTTGTGCATCCAACCATAAAAGCGCATGACAACCTTTGCTTCCTCTACGAAGGGCCTATCTTTTACTTTTATCTTCTACCCTTATACAAGAGTCATGGTGATTTCACCTTTCCTTTTTACACTTTTTCCTTTGGCAAGCACTTTGTGTTGGAGCAATCCATATATATATCCACTTGGATGTAGGTTTTTATAAAGTATTATTGTTGACATTACCCTTGAGGTAAAAGGTTGGGAGGTGAAACTATAAGCCCCTATTTTTCTTTGTGTCCGATTAAAACTTTGAACCCATAAATATCACGTGAGTGTTAGCAATTATGAAAGACTATATGATAGTTGAGTATGTGGGATTTGCTAAATCAAAGCTCTTACATAGACCCTTCCTGAAAATAAGATGAATTGTAATTGTTTGATGACTGAGAACATAGTTTGTTAGTTTTCAACAAAGTTTATGGTCTATGCTTTAACATGTGAATAGCTTGTTACTTGATCATGAGAAGTTTTATGAGATGAGCTACTGTTATGACATATAATGCTGGTAGAAAAGGAGATTGAAATTATCATTCATCAAACTTGTGCACCTGCTAGCATTCACACTTCATAAATTATTTCCTTTATCATTTACCTACTCGAGGACGAGCAGGAATTAAGCTTGGGGATGCTTGATATGTCGCCAACGTATCTATAATTTATGAAGTATTCATGCTTTTATATTATCCATCTTAGATGTTTTATCTGCATTTTTATGCTATTTTACATGATTTTTGGGACTAACCTGTTAACCTAGAGCACAGTGCCAGTTTATGTTTTTTCCTTGTTTTTGAGTTTTACAGAAAAGGAATACCAAACGGAGTCCAATTGACATGCCAATTTTTGATGATTTTTTATGGACCAGAAGAAGCCCACGGAGCATTGGAGATGGACCAGAAGAGTCCCGAGCCGTCCATGAGGGTGGAGGGCGTGCCCTACATCCCTGGGCGCGCCCCCTATCTTGTGGATGACTCGGAGACCCCCCTGACGTGAAACCGACGCCAAAAATTCCTATAAATACAGAAACCCTCAGAAAGAAACCAAGATCGGAAGTTCCGCTGCCGCAAGCCTCTGTAGCCACGAGAAATCAATCTAGGACCTCTCTGGCACTGATATGTATCCAACGTATCTATAATCTATGAAGTATTCATGCCATGTTTACAATACTTTTATATGATTTTGGTATGATTTGAGTAGAACTAACCCGGAATGACGCTGTTTTCAGCAGAAATACCGTGGTGTTGTTTTTGTGCAGAAATAAAAGTTCTCGGAACGCGATGAAAATCAAGGGAGATTTTTTCTGGGAAATATAAAAAATACTGGAACAAAAATCTACCGAAGGGGAGTCCCGTGGGCCCCACGAGGGAGGGGGGTGCACCCACCCCCCTGGGGCGTGCCCCCCTATCTCGTGGACACCTCAAGGACCCTCTGACTTGAAATCAATGCCATCCCCTCCTATAAATACAGAAACCTTCGGGAAAGAACCTAGATTGGAAGTTCCGCCGCCGCAAGCCTCTATAGACACGAGAAATCAATCTAGGCCCTCTCTGGCACCCTGCCGGAGGGGGCCATCATCACCGAAGGCCATGGAGGAGGATCCCGGAGGGGCCATCATCACCATGAAGGCCAAGGACTAGAGGGAGAACCTCTCCCCATCCATGGGGGAGGCCATGGAGGAGGAAGCACAAGGGGAAGGACATCTCCTCCTCTCTCTCGGTGGCACCAGAGTGCCATCGGTAGGGGAATCATCGCCGCCGTGATCGTCTTCATCAACATCACCATCATCATCACCATCCTCATCTATTTTATGCGGTCCACTCTCAAGCACCCCACTGTAATCCCTACTTGAACTTTGTGCTTTATGCCACATATTATAATCCAATGATGTGTTGCCATCCTATGATGTTTTGAGTAGATATCCTTTTTCTTTGGGTTGATTGATGATCTAGATTGGTATGAGTTGTATGTTTTACTTTGGTGTTGTCCTATGGTGGCCTCCGTGGCGCGCAAGCGTGAGGGATTCCCGCTGTAGGGTGTTGCAATATGTCCATGGTTTACTTATTGTCTGTGTTGCGTGAGTGACTGAAACACAAACACGGATAAGTGGGACATGGCATATGGGAATAAAGAGGACTTGATACTTTAATGCTATGGTTGGGTTTTACCTTAATGATATTTAGTAGTTGTGTATGCTTGCTAGAGTTCCAATTATAAGTGCATATGATCCAAGAAGAGAAAGTATGTTAGCATATGCCTCTCCCTCATATGAAATTGCAATAGTGATTATAGGTCTTGTTAACAATTGCCTAGGATAATTCCGCACACCGACCCATCATTATTCCACACTAGCTATTTTTAATACTTAAGTAATATATTCTAACTCTATGATAATAGCACCTACTTTTATGTTTTAGCTCTCCTATATCATGCAAAGTTATCCTCTGCATACCCACAACATAGTTTTATTTCTCGTTTCTAGTTGGAAGCAAACGTTCGGTGTACGTAGAGTCGTATCAGTGGCAGATAGGACTCGAGAGAATATTGATCTTACCTTTAGCTCCTTGTGGGTTCGACACTCCATACTTATCACTTCCACCTTTGGGAATTGCTACGATGATTCCCTGCACTTGGGGACTATCAGGCACCCTGCCAGAGGGGCCATCATCACCGGAGGCCATGGAGGAGGATACCGGAGGGGCCATCATCGCCATGAAGGCCAAGGACCAGAGGTAGAACCTCTCCCCATCTAGGGGGAGCCATGGAGGAGGAAGCACAAGGGGGAGAACCTCTCCTCCTCTCTCTCGGTGGCACCGGAGTGCCATCGGGAGGGGAATCATCGCCGCAGTGATCGTCTTCACCAACATCACCATCGTCATCTCTTTTACGCGGTCTACTCTCCCGCACCCCGCTGTAATCCTTACTTGAACATGGTGCTTTATGCCACATATTATGGTCCAATGATGTGTTGCCATCCTATGATGTTTTGAGTAGATATCCTTTGTCTTTGGGTTGATTAATGATCTCGATTGGTATGAGTTGTATGTTTTATTTGGTGCTGTCCTATTGTGCCCTCCGTGTCGCACAAGCGTGAGGGATTCCCGCTGTAGGGTGTTGCAATACGTTCATGATTTGCTTATAGTGGGTTGCTTGAGTGACAGAAGCATAAACCCGAGTAAGGGGGTTGTTGCGTATGGGATAAACGGGACTTGATATGTTAATGCTATGGTTGGGTTTTACCTTAATGATCTTTAGTAGTTGTGGATGCTTGCTAGAGTTCCAATCATAAGTGCATATGATACAAGAAGAGAAAGTATGTTAGCTTATGCCTCTCCCTCATATGAAGTTGCAATGACGACCACCAGCCTTGTTAACAATTGCCTAGGATAATTCCGCACATCGACCCATCATTATTCCACACTTGCTATTTATAATATTTAGTAATACATTCTAAATTTATGATAACAACACCTACTTTTATATTTTAGCTCTCCAATATCATGCAAAGTTATCCTCTTCATACCCACAACGTAGTTTTATTTCTCGTTTCTAGTTGGAAGCAAACGTTCGGTGTACGTAGAGTTGTATCAGTGGTAGATAGTGTTGGGGTCTACGGTAGGGTGCGTCGAAGGCAAATTAAAATTTCCTACGCGTAGAACAACCAAGAACATTCTACGGGAGATGGATCACAGTTCGTTACCACTAGACGCACAGTGCCGTGCAGCGGAAGAAGAGTTGGGGCAGCGCGTCCGCGTGGATCGTCTCCTCCTCGTCCGATCTCCCTCGAACAGCCGGTCGTCCGAGCCCACGTACAAGTTTTCCGGAGTGGCGCAAGTGCACCGCCTCTAACGGTATCCGCGCGTGCAGGAGGAACACCGTGCGGCGGACTGCTAGGTCCGATCACACAGTCGGCGACGAGTGGAGGTGGCTATTTGCAACACATGCAAACCCTAGTCGCAACACCGAAGCGATCAACCAAATAAGTTCGATGCACCTCCACCTTATATAGGCGTCCGTCGCGGGCTCAACACTTGGGCCTCGCACGGACCCTAAAGCCCAAAGTCTACTTGGTCATGTTCCTAGTCCAGTTCGGATCACATCCGACCAGTGTCCTACGAACCGACCTCGTAGGTTCCTTCCCTTAAGCACGCGACCCCTTAGGTTCAAGTCGGCTTGGTCACAGTTCGGATCACCTCCGACCTGCACGGTTGGTAGCAGCCTCTAGCAAGGCGTGCCAACCACCAAGTAGACTATGAAGCTGGTTAGGCGAACATGTACAACGTGTCACAGTTCTGTTCCCTTTGCCGCACGATATATGTTGTCGGGCTCAAGGCGAGACTGTCATCCTTGTGCTAGCCCGACCTCTTTCTCGTTCCAGTGATTCCGACCACTATCCGGATTATCTCATAATCCTAGTCGCATGGCCATGCTTATCCTGGTCGGATCACACGAGGGGCCCAGAGTATATCTCTCCTAATCGGAGGGGCAAATCCCATCTTGCTCGACCATGTCTCGCAGCATGGGACTGGACAAACCCGAAACCTACCTTTGTAACTACCCAGTCATGGAGTAGCGTTTGGTCGGCCCAAAGCAAGTCTATCACCATCCCGAGTACATGCGTCAGCTCAGGTCTTAGGACATAGAACGTATGTTGTACTAGAGACTCACAGATGACATATCACTGCGTCTCATAGTTGGGTCTGTCCGACTCGGACCTAATCTCGACTCGGATCCGAATACGTCGAATCCAACCAGACCTTTCCAAGTCCATATTATCTGGTTAGCATCCAATGCTCCATGGCTAGTGAGACCAAGCCATCGACCGTGTCATATGCTAGTCTAGTCGGTTGTGCGTCCACACAGCCCTTTCGACTAGGGACCTTTTAGGACAGTCATCATACAATGTATAGTCCCACAAACAAGTCACGTACTTGCTGATACACATCATTGATAATGTCCAAGGACTATCTTTATTCATAAACACATAGGAAATATCATCATACATGATTGCCTCTAGGGCATATCTCCAACAGATAGGACTTGAGAGAATATTGATCTTGCCTTTAGCTCCTTGTGGGTTCGACACTCCATGCTTATCACTTCCACATTTGGAAATTGCTACGATGATTCCCTACACTTGGGGATTATCAAACATCTTCACTGTAACTTTCGTGGAATTATCACGTCAGATGTCCTAGTGGGAGGACTTAGTCGTGGAGCCATCGCGATGAGGTTAGCTTAAAGGGTTTAAACCAGATAAAGGACACGGGGAGTTATACTGGTTCAGCCCCTTGGGATGAAGGTAAAAGCATATGATCCAGTTGTGGTGGAATTGATGGGGGCTCGATGATCAGGGAGAGAATCCGCTTTGCCTGGGTCTCGAGTCATTGTTTCTTGTCCCTGAACCGCCGCCGGGTCATCCCTTTATATACACAGGTTGACGCCCGGCGGTTTATAGAATCCCGGCCGGCTCATGCATGTGTCCGTCTTGGTTTCTACCCTTTCCTATCTTACACCACAAGTTACACAATGTATGTCGGTTTATGTCTACGAGCCCTAATCCGCCTTTGTGCCCTAGGCCTCTAAGTTTCTTCAGTAAAGCGCCACACTCCTTGTCTTCATAGGCTTCAATATGGATGACTCGTTGCAAGTATAACCCGGCCCCACCTGGGCGGTTTATACTCAGTAGTGATATCCCCAACATTAGGCCCCAGATTGATTTGAACCTTTTCATGTCAATCTTCCACACTTAAGAAAATTCCTTCTTGAACACCTTAATGTGAACCTTGTAATCCACCATGACATCATCTTCCAAGATTATAATAAACCGCCATGACATCACCTGCTTATTAAAATCGTACATACCTCCCTTTATTAATGAGCTTCCGAAAATCGAGGTGACAGCTCTGTCACTTATCCATTCTTTGGGCTCCTCGATTCTCGTGCTTGTTGCTTATCCCTTTGCTTTATAAATAGGACCGGGGGCCATTTTCACTTTTCCCCTTCGTGCCTCTTCACTTCATCATCTTCCTCACGCCGCCCCAGCGCTTTGAGCTCAGCCGCCACCGTCCAGCCTCGTCTTCAACCTTACCTCCGGCCGCTGCATCACCCTGAACGCACCAGAAAAACGTGGTGCCTCTCCGCTGCCCTCTCAGCCTTAGTAAGCCTTCTCTCTTTCCGCCCCAGATCTGTTCATTAGGGTTTCTGTGTTCCTCGGTGTTCATCAGTGTTCTTCACTTGTACTTCGCTGTCACATGAGTACTTGATAAAAACTTAATATTTTCCCTGTGCGGCCATAGCCATAATCCATTTTTCCTCATCACAGCATCCCTTTTTTAGTGAAAAAATCCCATCTCGACGTTAACTGTTCCGCTGTCAGCACTTAGGGTTTTGGAATTTTCTCCCTTTTTTGAACTGCGGTAGATCCAAAATTATAATATCAACCTCTAAAACCTGTTTGTGCAATACTTACCAATTTTCCAGATTTGTAACTTCCACACCATTGTAGGCGGTTTAACCTTTAAAGAAATTATAACCCGCCAGGTAACATTAGCCCTCTCTTAAACCGCCGGTTCGTCATTTCTATAACCCTGCCAATGTCTTAATCCAGTTTGATATGTATATATGCCTCAACGTCTTCTCCCTGTGACCTTGCGTCGCTTTATACTTGTTAACCATGAATCTTAAACCGACATTGATCTTTTTCTAGCTTTTTGTTGAAATGGCCAAACAATTTTATGCTTGCAACAGGGTCCCTTCCCGGGTTACGAAAGAACAACTGGTCAGCTGTGTTGCAACTAGCGCTTTAGGGAGTAAAGAGACCATCCATTGGCGGGTCCCCAGTCCAGAAAATCCTCCTGAGCCCAAGGATGGAGAGGCGATTGTGTTTGCTGATCATCTGAGTCGAGGGTTTAGCCCTCCCGGATCAAAATTCTTCTGTGACGTGCTTGCTAGCTTCCAGATTCACTCTCAAGATATTGGACCGAACTCCGTGTCCAATATTTGCAATTTCCAAGTATTTTGTGAGGCTTATCTACAAGAAGAACCTACTATTGAGTTTTTCCGGGATTTCTTTTACTTAAACTGCCGTACTGAATTTACGGACGGGCCCAACACTGAACTCGGCGGCGTTTCAATTCAAAAGAGAAAAGATGTCAACTTTCCTCACGCCAAACATCATAGCCACCCCCAAAGACTGGAATCAAACTTGGTTTTATTGCCGAAATATAGCTCCAGATGACGAAAATCCTCTACCGGGTTATCATGCTCACTGGCTTACCAATAAGCATCCGGTTCCCCAACAACTCACTGCAAAGGAACGAGCCAAGTATGCACCTCAGCTTTCAAAGCTCTGAGCCTTTATGGCAAACGGTTTAACTGGCATCGACGTTGTCTGCTGCTGGGTCTCTTGGAGTATCTTGCCCTTAAGCCGCCGCCCCGGTTTAATGTGCGAGTACACAGGAGATATCAAAGATCGTCAACGACATATTGATATTCAGCTAACTGACGAGGAAATTACTGAATCTGTCAAGAAGATGCTGGATGAACCGGTATCTGAATGCAGCAAGATAGGGCTCAGTCCTTTCTGCGTTTCCAATAAACCACCAACTATAAAACTTGCACCATTCTTGTCTTAATCCATCCCCTCTTAAATATTTATTTATAACTTGTTGTCCATCTGTGTAGGGTCATGATCCGTTCTGGAAGAGGAAAGCACAGGATAAACCGGCGAAGCCGCAGGATAAACCGGTGAAAGCGCCTCGCTCCAAGACCAAAGTTACAAAGAAGACAACAAAGAAGAAACCGTCGAGTCCCCTGACCTGCCCAATGATGAAGGGCTTGATGATCTGGAGTCAGAGGTAGAACTTAACTCTCTTGGTTCTTTTTTCATACACCTCATTGACAATGATCATTATCAGGACGATGCGGAGGCTAGCCGTGCTGGTGAGGTAGAGGTAATTATTCTTTCTTCTGACTCAGATCCTGTGCCAACACCAAAAACTCATCAAGCAGTCCGGAAAGTAAAATTTTCACACCCTCTAGCTTATTCAGATCTGCACTTTCTTTTGAAGTCACAACAGCATGAAGCTCGCCGCACAACTCGACATAGCGGCCAAGTGGTTACCTCCTCCGGTTTACGGAACTCTCCAGTTCGTAAACGCCGCCAAGAGGTCTCTTGTACTTTTGATACATTTTATCCCAGGGCATGTTATTTCCGATATCCTGTTAATCCATCTGACTCGAATTACCAGGGGACCTCCCATTCATCTTCTGGCGAATCAACATAGATGAAGCTTCCAACCCTTAAAATGGTTCCTGGGTGAGTAGATTTTGCTAATCCGTCATACCATTATATTTTTGACTCTTGCATTGTTCTGACACATACTTATTACTTTGTAGGGCCAAAGCCAGAACCAGCAAGAAGGCCAAAGTGACCAAACCGGCTGAAGACCCCAATCGCGATGAATCGAAACAAACTCCTGAACCGTCTCATCCAGAGGCTGATAATATTCCTGATGGCCCGTCATTGCCGGATCAAACAACGGAAGCTGAGAACATGGATATTGATCTGTCGGCTCATGCTGCTGATCCGCCGAGCCCGGCTAAAGTTGCTGACGACGATGTTGTCGTTACTGGCATTGGGTTTACCTCCCCTGGCAATCCTATCGCTTTTATCAAAGCACAATGCCAAGGAAGAACTTTCTGCTATGGACAAGGGCAAGTGGAAAACAGATTTATCAAGCTATGCCCACCTCAACGCCCAAGACATTCATTCTGGATATTTAAACCGCTTGTACACAAGCCGCGACTATGAAGCCGGTTTAGTGGGACTGATGAAGGAACGGTATGAGGTAAATATCACTCCCTCTTGCATAAATTGTCTTTCCTTATAACTGGTTTAGACTATCAATTCTAGTAGCCCCCAAGGGCCGGTTCATAATATGGATGTGAACTGGGACTTGTAGTAGAACAAACCTTAATGTTGCTTGCATAACCCTCGGGGATCGGTTTATACCTTTAGGATGAACCGGCACATGTCTTGATAATCATCTTTGGTAATCCGATTGAGGAGGAAAAATCCATAACATTGTCTTGAGCAAATATGCATTAGCCCTCAAGTGCCAAGTGTATAACTTGTTATATGCTGGGGACTTAAGCTGATAGTTGATAAGAAGCAATATGCATTAGCCCCCAAGTGCCAAGTGTATAACTTGTTATGTGCTTGGGACTTCAGATATGCACTACCAACTCATTAAATGTCTCCTGCATGCTGATCTGAGCAAAAAGGATTCCCAAATTGCCGACCTTCAAGAAAATATCAAGTCCCAACAAGCAGAAACTTCCAAGGCTAAAAAGGAGCTGACCAACACTTTAATAGCCATGGAACAACTGAAGGAGAACTTCAAAAGTGAACGGGCAGGATGGGATGCTGAAAAAGAAACTTTGCTAAAGCGGGCGGAGGACGCTGAAGCAGCCCTTAATCCGGTAACAGAAAAACTGACTGGCTTGAAGCGGAAAATCAATGCTATGACCTATGCTATCTTCAGTAAATAACCTCTTCATAAGCTTTAAATAAGTAACATCCTTGAAACTGCCAATTTAATAATATTTTGACCATTGCAGGTAGCCGTGTTACCCATCTTGGCTCGGATATCCGCAAAAAACTGAAGGCTTCCTATACATTGATAGAGCAATTATATACCGGCGTTCAACGGGACATCTGCACAGCTTCACATAATAAGCCGCCCCCAACTTTAATCAAGGAAACGTTGGAAAATTATCCATGATGCCTGCCCAGCTTGAAGAGTTGAAGAAATCAACTGCTAGGGCTGGTGCTCTTACTGCATTGACTCGGGCCAAGGCTTGGATACGTCACCATGATCCGGAAGATATTGGGAATGGCTATCCAGGCCAAAAAGAGGACGGGTCAGATTTTGATAATGACGACCTTCGGGCCATAACGAGGGAAATGCGTCCATTGGCAAGCAAACTGGTTGAAGACACTGACTTGTCATTTTACCAGATGATTTATGATGCCAACAATAAATGGGTTAATGCACCGACTCATGAAGTGCAAAATCTTATCCCGCCAATCCGTAAGCATACCTACGCCCCTGATGTTGAACTGTCAACCCTTATAAGTGATGAAGCTGTCTTCCGTGCCTTAACCGGGATTGACTGGGCAACCATTGACTTCCAGCCACTGGGTGGAGAGGAGGAGGGTGAACCGGCACAGGATGATCCACAACCTTCAGGTCAGCCTGGTGAAGAATCATGATTCGGAGGCTGGTTTAGCGTCTGCACACTGCCCTCCATGTGATAAACAATTATCCTGTTGGGCCATCAAAGCGCCTTGTAATAGGCTAGTGTAAACACTTGGTCTGCTATGACATCGTGCATATTTACTTTGCATAATACTGTTAATCCGTCATGATTATGCTATGTCTGCTTATGATCCTTAGCAACTTTAATCAATCCTGTTTCTGCATACAATAGGCTTAAAGTATCCTAGCGGTTTACCGCCGGACGGGTCACAATACCCAACATAAACCAGGGTTTATAACCAAGGTTGTACGCAAATATAAAATACATCATACCTGTGACTTTGAATCACATCGTTGGTTTACCAACTTATTGTAGTAAGGGTGATGACCCAAATCTTGAGTACTGATAACTCCCATCATGCTTTGCCGGTTTATAATGAAACCATACTGGGTTATAATAACACCGGCTTATCTTTATATCATACTGGCGACTTGTAGTCAAAGCCAGATCGGGTTAGTAAACACTGGATGAATATAAACCTCATCAAAATAAACATAAAAAATAAAGACTTGTGAAGAAAAACACGCAAAAAAGGCGAGGCTTTTCATGGGTTGCCAGGCTACTAAGTTAAACCATTTTACAAAGCCTTATAAGATGGACCTCACATTAACCAGTCGTCAATTTAACTATGACAAGTTTAGGGTCTTTATAAGATTGACTGTCAAATGTTCGATCGGACTTACCAGGATTACCTGGATGGAGTGACTTACTTAAAGAGGCAGGATAACCCGGGGTTTTAGGTGAATACACCTGGCTTCCAAGCCTGGCTTTTATAGCCTACTACAAGGTTATAGACTCTATGTTCTTGTAGAAGCAAAGAGCCCCCAAGCAATATTTTGAGTTGTGCTTAGTGGACGCCTATGTTTGAGTTGTGCTTTGCAACAAACTCTCTTTGGCTCCTTATGATGTTGGGTATTAAGCCCCCAAGCTTATGTTTGAGTTGTGCTCTTTTTTTGTATCTTTATAAGCCAGATCAATGGACAATCAGAACTCCCCTTTATAAGCAGAAGCCCCCATGTAACCAAGAAAATCTTTTAGGAAGAACGACAGAGGCCCCGCTTTAGCAAGGATGCCGGTTTATTATGTTGATCATAATATATACATTGTCAAGAATATGTACATAATAGGAGCCTATGGCTCAGGTGTAGTAAGGCCGAAGATGAGCAATATTCCACGACCGGTGGGTCTCTTCCTCCGATTTGCATGAGTCTTTATGCTCTCGAACATTGATAAGGTAGTATGACCCATTGTTCAGATTCTTGCTGACCACAAAGGGTCCTTCCCAAGGTGGGGATAACTTGTGCATATCAGTCTGATCCTCGATAAGCCGGAGCACTAAGTCGCCTTCTTGAAAAGTTCTGGTTTTAACCCGGCGGCTGTGATAACGCCGCAGGTCCTGCTGATAAATCGCTGAATGAGCTGCTGTTGGATATCGGGTTCCGGCAAAACCCTTAAGGTTCAAAATTTGGGGTGCGCGCAAAGATCTTCCCCCTACCGATCCACATCCCAATGCTGGTTCGGGCTACATGATGAACAACACTGGTTCAGGCCACCATTGTGGTGTAATACCCTAATCCAGTGTGTGGTTCGGTGGATTGCCTTTGGGGCTGATGATGAACAGTACATAAGAAGAACCACCTCGCGAGGGGTGTTCTTGTGGTGACGTGCTCGGGGAGGATTTGCTCCGTCTCTGTTGGCTCTAGGTCAGATCCAGATGCCCTCTACTATGATCGCTATCCCTATATATAGAGGGCCTGGTCCTCTTCCCAAATATTGAGCGGGAAGGGAACCAACAACGGCCATTTTGAAAGGAAACATCTAGTACAAGTTATCCTGACTAAAGTTGGTCTTCGGCTGCCAAAGGCACTGGCGATGACGCCGTCTTGGGATCCATGGTGACCTCCGTCCTGCCGCTCTGCTGGTGTTGGTCTTGTTGCACCAACATGATAACCTTTGCTTGATGCCTCAGTACTCCACACCTGCGCTTGCCCCCTTTGCACCAAAGAGGAAACAAGGACAGTGTGCAGGCCGGCGCCCGCCTGGTCTTGATCGTCATGGCTTGCGTCATGGGCACCTCGCGAGGTACCCCTGCCTTGATCTCTCCGCCTCCTCGCGAGCCGGCCTGGTGAGGCCGTTCCTGAGGAAGCCTTGCATCGTCCGCCCCGCAAGGCTTGGCCCCTCGCGAGGGTCTTGAGCTTGAGTTGATGAAGATGGGCCGTACTGGGCCACCCTTTGAGCCACGCCGCAGGCCGCAGGCAGGCAAGTCTGGGGACCCCCGTTCCCAGAACCCCGACAGTAGCCCTCGGGCCCAAGGCATGCTCGGACTTGGCTTAGCAGTGAAGCGAAAGGGTAAGTGTGGAGCGCCATGGGCCCCAACAGCCTGCGGCGTTGGTCGCCACGTGGCGGCTGAATGGATGTGGGCGTCTCCAGTTCCCCACGCTGCCTCGGCAACTGCCCGATCTGACGAGTCCCTGCATGCAAAAATGAGTCATGATTACCTGCGATCATGGAGGCCGATAGTTGGCCTCCTCTAGGCTATAAGTACGGAAAGGCGTGAGCCCCCACAGTCCATCTCTTCTTGCTCCACTCCTTCTTCCTCGCTCCTTTCCCATTTGACCCCAATGGCGCCGATCCGTTGGTTCTCAGCCGAGGAGAAAGGAAAGGCCCCCTGAGAGGGGCCCGACCCGCTCCCGCCGAAGAAGCAACTGGTCCCCGGCCGCTGTGATTGGGCTGCTCGGCCGGAGACGTCGAGGTCTTGGTACGAGCGGCCACCTCCTTGGTATCCGCTGCCTTTGTATGCTTGGGCTGAGGGCCCTACAGAACAAGACACCGAGCGGCGCCGCCCGCGCCGTCGGTGGCGGTGATGGGTCACGGCGGTTCACGTCGTTGCTCCTGGAGTCCACCCCGCGGACTCCTCTCGCGAGCTCGTGCTTCACGCCGCCATGCCTCCAAGCTCCTGGATTCGCCTTCCTCCTTCCTTTGCCTTTGAGATGCCGTCAAGGGGACCTCTTGAGCTCTGGCTGCAGCACACCGACTGTGTTACCCCCGCGACTGGAGGTTGATGTCGTCGCTCCGGGCAAGGTCTACATGACTCAAGGCTGGGGCAAGATCGCCCGGGTCTACCAAAAAGGGGGCGCCTTCGTGATTCATTTCAAATATGATGGAGCCTCCTTGATGCTCTTCAAGGTCTTCGATGCGGAAGGACGCCGGCTGGAGTGCTGCCCCAGAGGAGGCGGCCAGGGCATCGACGTGGCGAGGGCTAGGCCTGCCACCCGCTTCCCGAGCGGCTCCTCCGGCAGCAGCAGCAATGCTGGGGAGTCCAGCGACTCTACCAAGCTTCTCAGGACTTTGGAGACGAGCGACGACAGCTACGAGCCCCCAAGCTCGGGCCGCGCCCAGAGCAGGGTTGCCGCATTAGGCCGTCGACGCGGCTGATCTGGATGGAGTGGGCGCCGACCCCTCGTGGCCCACTGTTGATGATGGCGTCGGACGTGGAGGCACATGTAGTCAGGGCTCCATAGGATTTGCGTCTTTTGTTTCTTGTGAGGAACCAAGGAAGTACCCCATGGGGGCATGTAAAGCGTCTGTTGTGTCTTTTGTTGATATTGTTCTTATCGTGAAGTGGTGCAAGATGCTTGTCCTATTCCAGCTCACTTCCCCCTTTCTAACCTCACGACGACTCGGTGCTCTACACTGACAGGTCCCGGTCCCCAGGCAGGCTTCAGCCATCGCTGGTATGGCAGGTCGCAATTGAGGGAGTCCTAGATAAGGGGGTATCCGGACTGCCGGACTATATGCTTTGGTCAGACTGTTGGACTATGAAGATACAAGATTGAAGACTTCGTCCTGTGTCCGGATGGGACTCTCCTTGGCGTGGAAGGAAAGCTTGGCGATTCAGATGTAGATCTCCTTCTCTATAAACCGACTCTGTGTAACCCTAGCCCCCTCCGGTGTCTATATAAACCAGAGTGTTTAGTCCGCAGGACACAACAACAATCATACCATAGGCTAGCTTCTAGGATTTAGCCTCTCTGATCTCGTGGTAGATCAACTCTTGTAATACTCATATCATCAAGATCAATCAGGCAGGAAGTAGGGTATTACCTCCATCAAGAGGGCCCGAACCTGGGTAAACATCGTGTCCCCAGTCTCCTGTTACTATTAGCCTTAGACACACAGTTCAGGACCCCACCCGAGATCCGCCGGTTTTGACACCGACATTGGTGCTTTCATTGAGAGTTCCTCTGTGTCGTCGCTGTAAGGCTCGATGAATCCTCCAACCTTCAACAACGCCGTCCTGGGTGAGACTTTCCTCCCCGGACAGATCTTCATGTTCGGCGGCTTCGCACTGCGGGCCAACTCGCTTGGCCATCTGGAGCAGATCGACAGCTATGCCCCTGGCCATCAGGTCAGGTTTGGAAACCTAAACTACACTACCGACATCCGTGGAGACTTGATCTTCGACGGATTCAGGACCGTGTCAGGAGCATCGAACGATCACGACATGCACGACCTAGATCTGCCGTCGGACAGTATTCGGAACATCACACCTGCTACGGCTCCGGACTTCGTTCCAGAGCAGGTCGTGCCTTCTGAGGACGGGTGGATGGACCCTGCCCCGGAGGCCGCATACTCATCGGCGTTGAAGCCGAACACAGACTCCGCTCCCAAGGAGATCTGTGTCTCTAGACCCCCGGACTTGTCTCCAGGTGTGTGTTCTGGACCGCGCGCATCCGTGCCCATCAAAT
Organism: Triticum dicoccoides; assembly: GCF_002162155.2. NCBI lineage: Eukaryota > Viridiplantae > Streptophyta > Magnoliopsida > Poales > Poaceae > Triticum > Triticum dicoccoides. The sequence goes on from NC_041385.1 coordinate 636,101,039, forward strand.
CTAATTGGGCTCCGGTTATGGAGTTCACTGCCGCGGATATCTTTCAGCACTCACCCTTCGGAGACGTGCTAGATTTATTAAGGTCTCTCTCTCTGTCAGGAGATTCCAAGCCGAACTATGTTCGGCTCGAGTGGGAAGCTGGCGATGAAGAAATTCATTACCCACCTACCACCCACTTAATAGCCACGGTCGATGACTTGACCAACATGCCGAACTTCGATTCCGAAGACATCGACGGTATAGACGACGATGCGGGAGAAGAACGGGAACCACCGCCCACAGGGCGCTGGACTGCCACCTCTTCATATGATATATATATGGTGGATACTCCCAAAGAAAAGAATGGCGATGAGGCAACAGGAGATAACCCCTCACAGAAGAAACCAAAGCATGGGCATCACCGGCGCCGCTCCAAGCCCCGCCACAGCAACACCGGCACTGTAGAACAAAATCTAGATGGTGCCGAAGAGGAATACGATCCTGATCAACCCACCTTCGAGCAAGCCGAACAGAAACATGGGCAGGCCAGCCCAGACGAACAGGCGACGGACGGATACATGGAGGACGATAACTATATGCCTCCCTCCGAAGATGAGGTGAGCCTCGATGACGACGAATTCGGCGTACCAGAGGATCCCATAGAGCAGGAGCGCTTCAAGCGCCGGCTTATAGCCACTGCAAGAAGCCTGAAAAAGAAGTAGCAGCAGCTCCAAGCCGATCAAGATCTGCTCACAGACAGATGGACCGAAGTCCTGGCAGCCGAGGAATACATACTCGAGTCCCCCATCAAGGGATACCCAAAGCACAAATAGCTAGAAGAAGAGGCCGAAGAGCCTGAACTTCCAGCACAAGATGAGGCTGACCAGCCACCCCGTGGCCGGGATAAAACGACATATCAGGCCGGAGACCAGCCCGCACCCCCACGCCGGTTCACTACGGCCCGGGGCAATACGCAAGACCTGTGAGACATATTGGAAAACAACACAGAACAACCAAGATCGATCTATGAATCACGGGGGCGCGCCACAGCTCATGACACCGATCGTTATGCCTATACAATACTGATAAATCTGACCAGGCCAAACACAACCGACCAGACCTAATCGGACTGCGCCGCGACATAGCCCGGCACAGAGGCGTCGCACACCCCCTCTGCTTCAATGATGAAGTAATGGAACATGAATTCCCAGAAGGGTTTAAGCCCGTCAACATCGAGTCATACGATGGCACAACAAACCCTGCTGTGTGGATCGAAGATTTTCTTCTCCAAATTCACATGGCCCGCGGTGATGACCTACACGCCATCAATTATCTCCCACTCAAGCTTAAAAGGCCTGTCAGACATTGGCTGAATAGCCTGCCAGCAAACTCCATTGGTAAGTCACATTCCTCGATAACTTCCAGGGCACCTACGTGCGACCACCGGATGCTGATGAATTAAGTCACATTACCCAATAGCCCGGAGAGTCAGCCAGGAAATTCTGGACTCGGTTCCTAACTAAAAATAACCAAATTGTCGAATGTCCGGATGCCGAGGCCCTGGCGGCCTTTAAGCATAATATCCGCGGCGAGTGGCTTGCCCGACACCTCGGCCAAGAAAAACCGAAGTCCATGGCAGACCTCACGACACTAATGACCCGCTTTTGCGCGGGTGAGGACAGTTGGCTGGCTCGCAGTAACACCGCACCAGGAAACTCTGGCACTTCAGATATCCACGATAGTAGTGGAAAGCCATGGTGCAATAGACATAAGAGTCAGAACAATGGCGACAATGTCGAAGATACGACAGTCAATGCCGGATTCAGCAACTCCAAATCCGGTCAGCGGAAGAAGCCGTTTAGAAGAAACAATCCGGGATCGTCCAGTCTGGACCACATACTCGACCGCTCGTGCCAGATTCATGGCACCCCCGATAAACTAGCCAATCACATTAACAGAGATTGCTGGGTGTTCAAACAGGCCGGCAAGATAAATGCCGAGAACAAGGACAAGGGGCTGCACAGCGATGATGACGAGGAGCCCCGGCGTCCGAACACTGGGGGACAGAAGAAATCCCCCCCAGGTGAAAATGGTGAATATGATCTATGCCACTCACATCCCCAAATGGGAGCGAAAGTGTGCACTTAGGGACGTCTATCCGTTGGAGCCCGTCGCCCCAAAGTTCAACCCATTATCATCATGCCCAATCACCTTTGATCGTAGGGACCATCCAACCAGCATCCGTCACGGCGGCTCAGCCGCATTGGTCCTTAACCCAATCATCGATGGATTCCACCTCACGCGCGTCCTCATGGACGGTGGCAGCAGCCTGAACCTGCTCTATCAGGACACAGTGCGCAAAATGGGCATTGATCCATCACGGATCAAACCCACCAAAACCACCTTCAAGGGTGTAATTCCAGGGGTAGAGGCCCGCTATACGGGCTCAATAACACTGGAAGTGGTCTTCGGATCTCCGGATAACTTCCGAAGTGAGGAGTTAATCTTCGATATCGTCCCTTTCCGTAGTGGCTATCATGCACTACTTGGACGAACCATGTTTCCTCGATTCAATGTGGTACCACACTATGCATACCTCAAGCTCAAAATGCCAGGACCTCGTGGGGTTATAACAGTCAATGGAAACACAGACCGCTCCCTCCATACGGAAGAGCACACTGCGGCCCTCGCGGCAGAAGTACGAAGCAGCCTCCTTTGACAAACTGCCAATTCGGTAACGACAACCCCGAACACCGTCAAGCGAGTCCGGAGCACCCCGTAACAGGACCGTCAGGCATGCTAGGAGCTCGATTAGCAATCCGTCCTCCACCCCATCCCCATTCAGGCGGCGTTCGTGCCACGCGTACACAACTACGCACTCAAAATACCATGTGCATAGGTGGAGGCGAGACGACAATGCGGCTTGTAGTGCGGTTCAGCCGCCATGAGGCCCGCATACCATTTTTCATTCTTTCTTTCAGGACCCTACTTTCGGGCAGCCCTTTCAGAGAGATCGGATAACCGGACTCATTACAGGAGGGAACACCAAGGAGGCAAGAGGCTTTGCACACAAGGGAGTACCCAGGTGGTCTCTGTTAGTGATCGCTATACCTGTTTTGCATACCTGCATGCAGCCTGCCCTTGGATAGGACATGTCAAATGGTACTATTTGTTTTCGCTTAATGCATTAATTGTAAACATACGCCTTGACGTATTATACAAATAACAATGGGAAACAGTATAACAACGTCAGCTTCTTACTAATATCTTCATATTTTCCCTTGAATGTTTACTTAACATTGCATCTGTACATTTTGGTACGCTCAATTTGCCAGGGGCTTCTTATCGAGCCCCATAATATGGCAAGAAAAGTCCGAACACTTTCGACAGTGCGGCACCCCGAACTTATAGCATTATATGCATCAGCTCCGAATCATGTCTTGGGTCAATAGTTGGGTTAGCCCAGCTCCCTTGTTTTGGTACCTTACGTTCTGTTATATCGGCTAAGGTAGCGCAGGGAAAACTACTACGATTGTGTCCCGGTTCTTCCGGACGAGGACCTCAGTAGAGAAAGCCGAAAACTGACCATCATGATGCGGCGAGAGCTGGTCGCTGTTCGCGAGGTACTAAATCCTTAAAGATTTTTTCCGCTTCAGGCGAGGAATCGGCCTTGCCCGATTTAGGCGTGTATAGAGCCTCAGTTCGGCCTTCCGAATACTAGGGGCTTCACCGTAATTTAAAATTATAGACTTCTATGGCCAAGTGAGAGTTATAAAGCCGAATAGTCTGATTGCCTTGTTCGCTGCGCCAAACACCTCCTTAAAGGACCAAGAATTTGGATAAAGAGTGTTTGGGTTTTCCACGAACACCCCAGTACTAGTTACAAGGGGCCGGAAGCCGATGACTGGCCTACTCTCAGATTTTGATAAACGGCCGCAGAGAAGGTAATATTTTAAATCAAATAGAGTGTTATATAGTGCAAACAAACTCGTTCTCATATTACAAAGACGACATGAGTACATTCACTCAAAAATCATGTTCTTAGGACATTCATTTGCCACAAGCCGAGCGCCTTTCATAACGCCATCATAATATTTTTCGGGGTAGCGATGCTCCTTACCCTCCGGGGGTCCATCCTTCATGAGCTTCTCAGCATCCAGTTTGGCCCAATGCATCTTCGCGCGGGCAAATGCCCGTCGGGCACCCTCAATACAAACGGACTGCTTGATAACTTCTAGCTGTGGACAGGCATGCACATCCGCTTTATCAGGCCAAAGTAGCTACCGGGCAGGTGCTCGCCAGGCCACATTCGGACTATGAGGTCCTTCATGGCCCGTTCAGCCGCATTGTGGAGTTCGACCAGTTGCTTCAGTTGGTCACTTAGAGGCATCAGGTGTTCAGTTACAATGTATTGGGACCAGAACAGCTTCTCCGTTGAGCTCCCCTCTTCAGCATGATAGAACTCTGCGGCATCCGAAATGTTGCGTGGCAGATCTGCGAAAGCCCCTGGAGAGCTCCGAATTCGTGTAAGTAACAGAAATGACTCCTCCACATGCTTGCTTTGCATAAAAATGCCTTACCCTCCGATATCTTCTTGGCCACCTGGATCTCCTGGAGGGCCTTTTGGGCTTCGGCCTTGGCGTCTGTCGCACTCTGGAGGGCCTTGGAAAGCTCCGACTCTTGCATCTTGAAGTCATGCTCCAAGGACTCGAAATTCTTGCTGAGATCCTGGAGCTCTTGCTATACCTCTCCCACCCGAGCATATTGCTTCTCGCGCTTGGTGCGCTCCATAGCCGCCTTGGCTTCGGCTACAGACAACACTTTCTTCAGGGCCGCCACTTCGGTTGCGGCTCCTATCAAAAACCATGATGCTTTTTTTAGCATATCACTTTTTTCTCCTCTATATGACACAAGGACGGGGTTTCACTTACCTTTGTTCTCCTCAAGCTGCTTCTTCACGAGGCCGAGCTCTTCTTCGGCCTGCCCTAGTTCGCGCTTGAGTCCGGCAACCTCCGCCGTGCATGCAGCGGCGGTCAGCAGCAACGCCCGTTTGTTAACATAGACAAGTACTATTAGCTTCCTGTGGTTTTTTAGTTGACCCTCCGTTTGGCTTTTTCTCTCGAACACCAACCAGAGTATCAGGGGCTACTGTCTATTGGGTGATATTTCCTCACACTTTTTTGTTACTTACCTCAAAGCCTGTTAGTAGGCTGGTGCACACTTTGGCCAATCCGCTCTTGGCAAACTGAACCTTTTCAATCACCGCACTCATAAGAGTACGATGCTCATCATCGATGGAAGCGCCTCGAAGCACTTCCAACAAATTATCTGATGCCTCCGGCTGGGCGGAGGTCATCAGCACAATCGGCTCACTCTCCTTCATGAGGGGCTGCCTTCTGGAATCCGGAGCCTTTGGAGGCTCCAGCGCAGTAACCGGCTGGGAGCCAGACTTGTTGTGGCTCCCGTCAGCATAATCCATAGGGGTCTTACCCCCCATGCGCCTGGCGTCTGGGATCTCGCCTTGGGGCGTCTCCGGAGCCGTCGCCTCCTGCTTTGGTATCCTTCAGGACAACACCTTGGTGTCATGCGCAGGTCGCGGGGAGGTGGCCGTCGGGAGTGAATTCATCTCTGACTCGCCCAGAGACTCCTTCGAAGAGGACACCCCGAGATTGGACCCGGCCGGACTACATATACGTGTTCGGTGTTATTGAAAGCCATAAGGTCAAAGCTGCATGAAAAAAATATTGCAGAATGCGGATACTTACGACCTCGCCCGGGGCTTGCCTCTGGGAAGCCACTCCTCGTCGCTGTAAGCGGCGGTAGTGGAGTGATCGGGAAGGGATGCCTTTCCCTTCTTCGGCTTCCCAGACTCCCCCGACAGGGCGGCCTTCCTTTTCTTCTCCTCCCCAGTGCGAGGAGGAGGCATTTCCTCATGTTTCCCCCCGTCTCCGTGGGGGGAATCTTCCTCGTCGTCCTCGGATGACGAGTCAATCACGGCCCTGCGCCGGAGACCTTTTCTGGTACCCGCGGCCGCCTTCTTGGACCCTTCGGCCCCCTCGGTTGAGGCAGCCTTCCTCTTTCTCTCCTCCCCTTTGTGGGAGGAGTGCGCCTCTTCCTCTTGTGGCGGGGCGTCGGGTGCAGCCTCGCGCCGAAGACCCTTCCGGGTCCCTGTGGCCTTCTTCTCGGCCTTTTTCTCCGGCACCTTGTATGGTACCGGAACCAGCATCCCCGTCAGGAGTGCGTCTGCTGGGTCCTCAGGCAGCGGAGTCGGACAGTCAATACGCTCCGCCATTTCCACCCAATCCTGTTTGGTCAGCATGGTGACTTAAAAATCCTTCCACGAATGTACTACGAAGAAAATATCTTGTAATAGTCAGAGGATTTACCGGACTGGCGAGGCGCTTTATGCTGAGCCCACGGTCCTCGGAAAGGGGAGGAGGAACTTCGCCGGTCTTGAATAGCACCTTCCAGATTTCTTTGTGCATCATGTCGAAGAGCTCCAGCAGCATCTGGTGTTCGGCCGGGTCGAACTCCCACATATCAAATGCCCGTCTTTGACACGGGAGAATCCGGCGAATGAGCATGACCTGGACCATGTTAACAAGCTTTATCTTCTTGTACCTCATACTTCTGATGCAGGTCTCAAGTCCGGTCAGCTCTCTGGGTTCGCCCCAGGCCAGGCCCTTCTTTTCCCAAGAAGTGAGACGCATGGGGATTCTGGATCTGAATTTGGGGGCCGCCACCCAGTTGGCATCGCGTGGCTCGGTGATGTAGAACCACCCTGATTTGGGAGCCATCGTGTAACGTTGGGCATCCTGCCCACCATGGCACCTCCGCACTCCGCCTGTTGGCCGTTCATGATCTTCGGCTTCACGCAGAAGATTTTCAACCACAGGGCGAAGTGGGGCTTGATGCGGAGGAAGGCCTCGCACATGACGATGAACACCGAGATGTTGAGGACGAAATTCGGGGCTAGGTCGTGAAAATCTATCCCGTAGTAGTACATGAGCCCGCAGACAAATGGGTGGAGTGGAAATCCTAGTCCACGGACGAAATGAGCGAGAAATACTACTCTCTCCCGAGACTTTGGGGTGGGGGTAATATGTCCCTCTGCCGGAAGCCTATGCGCGATGCTCTCGGCCAGGTATCCGGCCTCCCGAAGCTTGGTAATGTCCTCCTCTGTAACAGAGGAGGCCATCCACTTGCCTCCCGCTCCGGACATGCTGCGGCCCTACGGAGAAGGTGAGAACTTGGGCGCTGGAGCTCGAGGGTGCGAGAACGGATGAGCAAAGGAGGAAGAAGGCGTGGGTGAAAATGGAGGATCCTTGTCCCTTTATAAAGGCAATGCAGAATGTGCGCCTCCCCACTTGCCTCTCTAAATCATTTAATTTCCAAGCGCCTCGATTGATGGCGCTGGTTGGGTTACCCATACCCGTATTGATGGAGATCCCGCAATAAGGGGACACGATCTCTGCTTTGACAAGATGTGCCAAAGAAACTGCCTAGCGATGTGTGTGAGAGCTGGAGGTGAAAATCGGTTCGAATAATGACCGGACCACGACGTGCTGTCACACTACAAAGGGCTGTCAGCAGATTAGATTTGTGGATTATTGTTCTCTCTACGGCGGTATGTGAAGAGCCGGACACGGCCCTTGTGTTTGGAATTTATCTTGGAGTATTCAAAGATGGAACCTGCCTCGCAATGCCGAAGACAATCTACACGCCGGACTCATCATTATTGAAGCCTGGTTCAGGGGCTACTTAGGGAGTCCTGTATAAGGGGGTAACCGGACAGCCGGACTATATGCTTTGGCCGGACTGTTGGACTATGAAGATACAAGATTGAAGACTTCGTCCCGTGTCTGGATGGGACTCTCCTTGGCGTGGAAGGCAAGCTTGGCGATTTGGATGTAGATCTCCTTCTCTATAAACCGACTCTGTGTAACCCTAGCCCCCTCCGGTGTCTATATAAACTGGAGGGTTTAGTCCGTAGGACACAACAACAATCATACCATAGGCTAGCTTCTAGGGTATATCCTCTCTAATCTCGTGGTAGATCAACTCTTGTAATACTCATATCATCAAGATCAATCAAGCAGGAAGTAGGGTATTACCTCCATCGAGAGGGCCCGAACCTGGGTAAACATCATGTCCCCAGTCTCCTGTTACCATTAGCCTTAGACGCACAGTTCGGGACCCCCTACCCGAGATCCACCGGTTTTGACACCAGCAGCAATGCCGTGATCAAGGCCGGGAGGTGAGCGTCCCGAGGTCTAGTAAGAGCCCCTGAGGCACGATGCTCAGGAGGTCCTCTTTAGCGCTCAAGCAGCCGCTGCTGGGTGAGAAAGGAAGGCAACGTCACCGTCTCAGAGCCGCATTAAGTGAGGGTTTGGTATCGCATTGATTAGTTGTTCCAGGAGCGTGACTTATCTCAAGAGCTTGGAGTCATTCCTTCGCGAGGCGCTGGACCTGTGTGTCGGCAGCTGGGATGCAACTGGGTCAGGCCTTCGCGAGCTTCTCCTTCCCTCCCGCATTCTCCTTCGTGCTCTATGTCCTCAAATCCCAACCCTCGAGCGAGCTCAGCCACCGCTGGTATGCCAGGTCGCGATGCCATGGACAAGGCCAGGGGGTGAGGGCTGGAGAGCCAGTAAGAGCCCCTGACTCGCGATGCTCAGGCTCCCCCTTTTTAACGCGCGAGCGGATCATGCGGGTAAGAGAGAGAGAGAGCTCACGACGCCCCCCATGTTATTCCTTAGGTGAACCCTGTAAACCAACACGAGGGAAGCAAGGACTGCCATTATGATTGCCGGACAGCCATTGGTTGCTCCGAGAGAGTGATGAGGGCACTGAGGGCCTGGCGAGGTAGCGCTTTGCGGGGCTGCCGCGGCAGAGCTCGACCACTCAGATTTGTCGACGTTGCAAGGACGGACCCATGCGCAAGATCCGTCCCAGTGCGAGTGACTCCAAGGGCATATGTCAATCGAGCAGGTGATTATCACAGGCAGGTTAAGCATGAAGGCAAACAGACTTAGATAGATGCAGGAAGGGTTACATGCCACTGGGTCAGGCCCGAGCGGCTTGGGGATGATGCAGCCCGAGGGGCGCCCCCAACAAGGTAAACTAAAGACATGAGTGAAATGGCTACATGCCGCAGGGACGGACCCACGCGACCTGCGAATAATGCAGCCCTGAGGGTGCTCCCAGCTGAAATGAAACTCGAAAGATGTCACCTGATATCATTGAAGAGCGGGTGTTGGGGTAGCTGTCGACGCACGGTGAAGAAGCCGATCCTCACGAGCCATCGGAGCCCTGAGCCTCAGGAGGCTCCGAGGGTCCGGGCGGCTCCTCAAGGTCCATCTCCATCTCCGCCAGGAACGCGCGGTACCTGAACTCCTGAGCTTCCAGAATGCTCCACATCAGGCGCTAGCAAGCAGTAGCCGCGTTCCGCAGGCCGAAAGGCATGCAAACATAACTGTGAGGTGGACCCTTGCAATGTCCCGCACGCGAAGGCTAGAAACACTCCTGAGACGTGACTCGATTGAGCCCTGGGTAGTCAATGCAGACGCGCAGCCCGCCATCCTCGCCTGGATGGGGCTCTACAACGGGTGGGCGGCGATCGCCGCGCATGACTCTCGATTCCTACTGCTCCTGAGTGACCTTGGTGATGTACTCCTGAGGGTTGGGCCCTACTTGCCTCATGCCTTCCTGAGGGAACCGCGAAGCACGCCTCCAAGTGGTGCTCGAGTACCTCCCTCGTGATCTTGGTAAAGTCTGAGGCCCTCTAGGAGAAAGCCCCGAGCCTTGCCCGAGGAGGGCGCCGGGTGCGCCTTCCTATGCGACGGAGGGAGGCACCCCTTGGACGAGCGCAAATCTAGCCGCGGTGCCTCCGGAGATGCCTGCCTCCTAAGGCCTTGAGATGGGTGATGTCTTCTTCTTCTTAGGAACTGCCTCGGGAAGGTTCCCACTCTTGTTGTCTGGGTCCTCAACTGATGCAGCTTGGAAGGCACGCTCGAGAGAGCACACCGCATCCTTCTCTTCGCAGGGGACTGTGATGACTCCGCCGCTTCCCAGCATCTTGAGGACATTGTATCCATGGTGAGTCACTGCCATGAACTTGGCCAGGGCTGGATACCCGAGGATGGCATTGTATGGCAGACGAATGTGGGCAACGTCGAAGTCGATGAGCTCGGTATGGTAGTTCTTGTGTTGACCAGAGGTGACAGGGAGGCGGACCTGCCCTATCGGGATGGTGGAGCCGTCGGTGACTCCTAAGAAAGGCTTGGTTAGCTGAAGCTGATCATATGCCCCTTGGAGATTGTTGAATGTCTCGATGGACAGGACTTTGAGCCCTGCGCCTCCATCAATGAGGGTCCGGGTAACTTGCACATTGCTGAAGAATGGGGAACAAAGCATCAGGGGGACCCCGGCTGTTGCGGCACACTTGAGCTGATCCACTGAGCTGAATGTGATGGCGCACGTGGACCACCTGAGAGGGCACGTGGCCTCGAGCTTGGGGTGGACTGCATTCACCTCGTGAGAAAACTGCTTGGAGATGCGCTGAGAGACTGGGGCCTGGGCACCGCCCAAGATGCAAGCGATAGCACGTGGCTCCTGGAAGCCCCCAGCCCCCTTGTCCTGATGATGGTCGTCATTCCTTCTTGGTGGTGGTGGCAGAGGAGGAAGGCCTGCGTTGCCCTACGGGTGATCCTCGCGAGGATGATCCCTCCAAGCTCCCTCGTGAGGCTGGTCCTGCAAGCAGTCCTCGTGAGGGCGGTCATGCCACCCTTGGCAAGGGCCACGGTCATCCCATCGTCCTCCACCTCTTCCTCCTCCTTGGCTGTAGCCCCGATCGTTGCGCTTGGGGCATCGACCGATACGTCATTCTCGCACGGCCCTGAGCTCTTGGCATTCGTTGGTGTTGTGGGTGTGGAGGTCATGGTACACGCAGTACCGACTGCCCTTGGACGACTCCGGCTGGTCCCTGCCGTGCTTCGTGTATGGCTCTGTTGCGAGCACGGCTGCTCCTTTGCACTTCACGTCCTTGGCCTTGGCTTTCTTATCTTCAGGGTCAGCAGCTGGGAGCTCGAGAAGGGAGAGGCGTCCCTCCTTAGCCCTTGCGCACTTGGTCGCCAGGTTGAACAGATCCAGAGATGTGCAGATATCCTTGTGGATACCAAGCTCCTCCTTCATCTTGACGTCGCGTACGCCATCAGAGAACGCTGAGATGATGGCCTCCTTGACCACCTTGGGAATCTTGAGGCGAGCGTTGTTGAACCGCTGGATGTACTTCTGCAGGGTTTCTCCAGGTTGCTGCTTGATGCGGCGCAGGTCACCCACGACTGGAGGACGGTCGCGAGTGCCCTGGAAGTTAGCGATGAAGCCGGTGCACATGCCGTCCCAAGAGGAGGTCGTGCCAGGAGGCAGGTTCAGGAGCCAGGTGCGGGCACCATCTTTGAGCGCCATGGGAAACCAATTCACCATGACCTTCTCGTCTCCGTTGGCCGCTTTGATGCCCAGCTCGTAGAGCTACAAGAACTCCGCGGGGTCGGTAGTGCCGTCATAGCGAGGAGGCAGATTCGGCTTGAACTTGCCCGGCCAGGCGACACTGCATAGCTCGGTGGTGAAGGCGCGGCAGCCTACGGTGGCCACCGGTGCCCTTTGCTGACGTGGGGCTTGCTCCTGGGGATTCCTGCGCGCTGCCGCCAGGGGGCAACGTGGGGTCTTGACATGCTAGCGCAGGGATGCGGTCGTGACCTGCTGGAGCAGGGAGCACGCGAGCACCTTCTTGTGGACGAGGGATTTCTTGGCAGCTCCTTTCTTGTCGTGCAGGCGCTGGATGCGGTGGGTCTCGTCCAGGGGCCGCGCGCTTGGGAGCCAGGGCGCCTTCTTGGGGAGGAGGTGGTGGAGGCACCTCCTGAGCTGCATCACCCATGCAGGATGGAGGGCGAGGCAGCAAGAGGGACGGCACAGGGGAGCCCCCTGCGGCACTTACGAGCTCGGTGATGCGAGTGAGCCACTCTTTGTAGAGGTCGTCGACGGGGCGGTAGTGCAGGAGCTCACGTGCCAGGAGCAACACGGCATGCACGGCCGTGGGAGCGCGATGGGCGTGGGACGATGAACCAGCTGGAGTCAGCGACGGAGTGGCGGTGCGGCCTTCCCGCCGCACCGAGGGATGCAGCTACGACGCCTGCTGCTCGTTCCCCGCCGGGCTGGTGGCGGTGTTGGCGGCAGGCGACAGAGAACGATAGGGAGGCCCACCAACGGGCGTGCGGCAAGAGCAGCCCGACGTTCGACATGAGCTTTGCGAGCGTCAGCCATGGATGCGACGAACGGTCGAACACGGAACAGCGGAAGAAAGATTCCGGTGCACCCCTACCTAGCGCACCAAATGTCAGATAACGGGTTCTGGCAAAACCCTTAAGGTTCGAACTCTGGGGTGCGCGTGAAGATCTTCCCCCTACCGATCCACGTCCCAACGCCTCACTGAGAATCTTATCTACATGATGAACAACACAAGGGACACAAGGTTTATACTGGTTCGGGCCACCGTTGTGGTTTAATACCCTAATCCAGTGTGTGGTGTGGTGGATTGCCTTTGGGGCTGATGACGAACAATACAGAGGAAGAACCACCTCGCGAGGGGTGTTCTTGCGGTGATGTGCTCGGGGAGGAATTGCTCCATCTCTGTTGGCTCTAGGTCAGATCCAGATGCCCTCTACTGTGATGGCTATCCCTATATATAGAGGCCATGGTCCTCTTCCCAAATATTGAGCGGGAAGCGTGCCAACAACAGCCATTTAGAAGGGGAATATCTAGTACAAGTTATCCTGACTAAAGTTGGTCTTCGGGTGGCAAAGGCACTGGCGATGACACCGTCTTGGGCTCCTTGGTGACCTCCGTCCTGCCGCTCTGCTGGTCTTGGTCTCATTGCACCGAAATGGTAACCTTTCCTTGATGCCTCGGTACTCTGCGCCTGCGCTTGCCCCCTTTGCACCAAAGAGGAAACAAGGACACTGCGCAGGCCGGCGCCCACCTGGCGCCCGCCTGGTCTCGATCGCCATGGCTTGCGTCATGGGCACCTCGCGAGGTACCCCTGCCTTGATCTCTCTACCTCCTCGCGAGCCGTCCTGGTGAGGCCATTCCTGAGGAAGCCTTGCGTCGTCCGCCCCGTGAGGCTTGGCCCCTCGCGAGGGTCTTGAGCTTGAGTGGATGAAGATGGGCCGTACTGGGCTACCCTTTGAGCCACGCTGTAGGCTGCAGGCAGGCAAGTCTGGGGACCCCAGTTCCCAGAACGCTGACAGCTGCCGCTATGTCCCATTTTTCATCTAATAGGTCCAACGCATCTTGGCGTGCTTCTTCGTTGTCTGCTTCAACATAAGCTGCCACCTGAGGTGAGTCATGGCGAATGTCACTGGGGAGAACTACTTCTGCTCCATAAACCATGAAGAAGGGTGTATAACCCGTTGATCTATTGGGGGTGGTATTAATGCTCCACAATATGGAAGGCAACTCTTCCACCCAACAACCCGGCGTTCTCTGCAAAGGAGCCATAAGCTGGGGCTTGATGCCTTTCAGGTTTTGTTGATTAGCTCTCTCAGCTTGACCATTAGACTGGGGGTGAGCCACTGGTGACACATCAAGCCAGATGTTCTCACATTGACAAAAGTCTTCCATGGCATCTTTGGAGAGATTCGTGCCATTATCTGTTATGATGTTGTCTGGAAAACCAAAGCATAAGATCACCTTCTTCATGAATTAAACCGCCATGGCTGCATCACACTTGCGAACTGGCTGCGCCTCTACCCACTTAGTGAACTTATCAACCGCCACCAGAAGGTGGGTCTTCTTATCCTTGGACCTCTTAAAGGGCCCAACCATATCAAGCCCCCAAGTTGCGAACGGACAGGTGATTGGAGTCATCCTCAATTCCTGAGCCGGAACCTGGGCTCGGCGTGAAAACTTCTCACAACCATCACAGTTCCTGACCAAGTCCTCAACATTAGCATGAGCTGTTAGCCAGTAAAAACCGTGTTGGAAAGCCTTAGCCACGAGGGATTTTCAACTGGCATGATGACCGCAATCCCCTTCCTGGATTTGACGCAAAATCTCATAGCCTTCTTCAGGAAAAACGCAACGCTAAAATACCCCGGAGACACTGCAGTGATGTAACTCGCCATTAACAATAGTCATGGACTTGGACCGCCGGATTATCTGTCTGGCCAAAACTTCATCCTCGGGTAACTCGCCCGGGTCATATACGCCAGGTATGGCACCGTCCAATCAGGGATAGCATGAAGAACCACCACCAACTGAGCCTCCGGGTCGGGAACAGCCAGATCCTCCTTCGTCAGTATTTTGACCGACGGGTTATCCAAAACGTCAAGAAAAACATTGGGCGGCACTGGTTTACGCTGAGACCCCAGCCGGCTTAAAGTGTCCACCGCTTCATTCTTGCGCCGATCAATGTGCTCGACCTAGTAACCCTTGAAGTGACCAGCAATGACATCCACCTCACGCCGATAAGCCGCCATGAGTGGATCCTTAGAATCCCAAGTACCACAGACTTGCTGAGCCACTAAATCGGAGTCCCCAAAGCATCGTACCCGGATTAGGTTCATTTCCTTCTCCACCCGAAGACCATGGAGCAAGGCCTCATATTCAGCTGCATTGTTAGTGCAAGGAAACATCAAGCGGAGAACATAACAAAACTTGTCACATCGAGGGGAAGTAAGAACCACTCCAGCCCCCGAGCCCTCCAATTGTCTGGGTCCATCAAAATGAATAGTCCAGTATGTGTTATCCAGTTTATCTTCCGGCACCTGCAACTGTGTCTAGTCATTGATGAAATCCACAAGCGCTTGGGACTTGATGGCCGTACGAGGCATATATTTTAACCCGTGGGGTCCAAGCTCGATAGCCCACTTAGCAACTCGGCCAGTTGCTTCCCTGTTTTGGATGATATCCCCCAAAGGAGCGGAACTAACCACAGTGAAGGGATGGCCCTGAAAGTATTGCTTAAGCTTCCGGCTCGCCATAAAAATTCCATACACAAGCTTTTGCCAATGTGGATATCTCTGCTTCGACTCAATAAGCACCTCACGGATATAATAAACCGGCCACTGAACCGGATACTCCTTTCTTGCCTCCTTGAACTCCACCACAATAGCCACACTAACAGCCCGGGCGTTAGCATCTACATATAACAGCAATGGTTCTTTATCAATGGGGGCAGCAAGAACATGCGGCTCGGCTAACTGCTTCTTCAGATCCTCCAACGCCACATTAGCAACATCACTCCAGATAAAGTTGTCTGTCTTTTTCATCATCTGATATAGAGGGATGGCCTTCTCTCCCAACCGACTGATAAACCGGCTTAGCGCTGCAATATGACCCGCTAGATGTTGAACATCATTGATACACGCCGACTTAGCCAGGGACATAACAGCCTTGATCTTTTCCGGATTAGCTTCAATGCCCCTGTTAGACACCAGAAAACCCAAGAGCTTGCCCACTGGTACACCAAAAACACACTTGGCCGAATTAAGCATCATCTTATAAACCCGGAGATTATCAAATGTTTCCTTCAAATCATCTATCAACGTCTCCGCTTTCCTAGACTTCACCATGATATCATCCACATAAGCGTGAACATTGCGCCCAATCTGATTATGAAGGCAATTCTACACACATCGCTGATAAGTCGCCTGGGCACTCTTGAGCCCAAAAGGCATAGATACATAGCAAAAGGCTCCAAAGGGAGTTATAAAAGCTGTCTTCTCCTGGTCCTTAACTGCTATTTTAATCTGATGATAACCAGAATAAGCATCCAGAAAGCTCAAACACTCACAACCCGCCGTAGCATCAATAATTTGATCAATACGAGGGAGAGCAAAGGGATCAGCTGGACAAGCCTTGTTCAAATCTGCGTAATCCACACACATACGCTAAGTGCCGTTCTTCTTAAGCACTAGCACCAGGTTAGCCAACCACTCAGGGTGAAAAACCTCCACAACAAACCCTGCTGCCAAGAGCCGGGCTACCTCCTCACCAATGGCCTTGCATCTCTCTTCATTGAAGCGGCGGAGAAACTGATTGACCGGTTTAAACTTGGGATCGATATTAAGAGTGTGCTCAGCGAGTTCCCTCGGTACACTTGGCATGTCAGAAGGTTTCCATGCAAAGATGTCCCGGTTCTCACGGATGAACTCGATGAGCGCGCCTTCCTATTTTGGATCTAGGTTAGCGCTGATGCTAAATTGCTTGGATGAATCGCCAGGAACAAAATCAACCAGCTTAGTGTCATCAGCTGACTTAAACTTCAAGGCCTAATCATGCTCTGCAGTTGGCTTTTTCAAAGAAGTCATATCTGCCGGATCAACATTGTCCTTATAGAACTTCAACTCCTCTATTGCACAAACCGACTCAGCGTAAGACGTATCACCTTCCTCACATTCCAAAGCGATCTTTCGGCTTCCATGTACTGTGATGGTCGCCTTATGACCCGACATCTTGAGCTGCAGATAAACATAACATGGTCTTGCCATGAACTTAGCATAAGCCGGCCGTCCAAACAGGGCATGGTACGGGCTCCTGATTTTCACCACTTTAAAAGTCAATGTCTCTGATCTTGAATCATGATCATCTCCAAAAGCAACCTCCAGAGCTATCTTACCGACGACATAAGCCGATTTACCAGGCACCACACCATGGAAAACAGTGTTTGACGGTTTAAGATTCTTATCTTTCAACCCCATGCGACGGAAAGTTTCATAATACAAAATGTTGATATTGCTCCCTCCATCCATGAGCACCTTGGTGAACTTATAACCTTAGACCTGAGGCGCCACCACCAACACTAGATGACCCGGGTTATCAACCCGGGGTGGATGATCCTCTCGACTCCATACAATGGGCTGTTCAGACCAGCGCAAGTAACGGGGAACCGCCGATTCAACGGAGTTCACTTCCCTTTTATGAAGTTTCTGATCGCACTTGCACAGGCTAGTGGTGAAGACATGATACTGCCCACTATTTAACTACTTCGGGTGGCTCTGGTAACCTGACTGCTGCTGCTGATGATTCCCCTGTTGATTATGACCACCCTAGTTGCCCTGATTGCCTTGATTGCCATGCCCACCCTAATTACCTTTAAATCCCGAGCCAGAATTACCTCTAGCATAACCCGGCCCATGAGACCCGGGTCCTGAACCACCGAGCGGTCCATGATCCTATCAAAAAAGATCCGAGTTTTTGAACTCCCGCATAATAAAGCAATCCTTCTAGAGGTGCGTAGCTGGCTTTTCTCATGTCCCGTGCCTCAGGCAAGGCTGATTTAACAGGCGCTCAAGGTTGACACCTGATCCTCCACTCCGCGGGGGCAGTTTACCCTTACGACGCTAACCATTATCCGGCGCATTGGTGTTAGCCACAAAATCTGAACTATTATCCGCTTTACGCATACCATTGTTTCCGTGGACCGCCTGGTTATGTTGTTGCCCTTTGGTGTCGCCGTTCTTCTTTCCCTTCCCCGGCTTTTCATCGCCAGACTCGAGATCCTTGGTACTATCAAAGTCGGCATACTTAACCAGAGCTGCCATAAGTGTTCCCATGTCATTGCAGTGATGCTTGAGCCGCCCCAACTTCAGCTTCAGAGGCTTAAACCCGCAATTGCCCTCCAATGTTATGACTGCTGAATAGGCATTGATGCGGTCCGATGAATGCAAGATCTCCGAAACCCAGCGCACCCAATGGGTGGTCGATTCACCTTCTTCTTGGACACAGACGGCTAAATCCACAATTGACATGGGTTGCTTGCATGTGTCCTTGAAGTTCAGTATAAACCAGGCCTTTAACTCGGCCCATGACCCAATGGAGTTAGCTAGCAAACTTTTCAACCAAGTGCGAGCCGTTCCATCCAACATCATGGTGAAGTACTTTGCACATGCCGCCTCATCCACATCCAACATCTCCATTGCCATATCATAGCTTTCGGCCCACGACTTGGGGGGTAAGTCAGCACTGTAATTGGGCACTCTACACGGAACCTTGAAATCCTTGGGCAGCCGCACATTGCGTAAAGCCATGGTGAGACACGGCACCCCCCAAGAGCTGAAAGGAGCTCCTGGTTCCACTGAAGTTGTCGGACGAACCGGATTAAGCTGACGGTCCACGTACTATGCTGCTAACTCGGCCTCTCGACGCGCTCTACCGTGGTCCACCATCTCCTGAGCATTTTCGCCATCGCCTGTCGGGTTAGGCCCTTGAGGTGCGTTACGGTTCTGTGCACTGCTTGATACAGCCGGTTCATCGATATGCCTGCTATAACTTTGGCTCGGGCGAGGGGTTGAATGAATCATGTCTCGACTATATGAATAAGCCTGCTGCTGTACCATGGCCATTTGAAGGATATCTCTGGCTCGCCGTGTCTCAACCGTTGCTGGGCACTCGCCTTCCATTGGAATAGCTGCCAATCACGACGCCACAGCGATCATGTTATCCAAAGGAGTGGAGACGTGACCCGGCGGTGTTGGTATGTACTGAGGTGGGTCATGGTTTCGTCGAGGCAGGTCCGTTGTTCGTGGCTGATCAGGCACTTCTGTCCCTGGTACCTCAATCCGGTTTACCACTGCCGGATTACTGGTTTCTGCTCCTGGCGTGTTAAAGAGATTCATTGCTTCATAAACCGGTGGTAGACGGGACATATGCCTCCTCCTCAACACGTCGTTTGAAGCATTCTGATCCAGAATGAGACGGTAATTTTCTGCCTAAATCCGATGTGCCTGAGCATCCAAAGCGGCCCGCTCCTCAGCCATCCTGGTTTCCTCAACCGCCAAGTCCTCCTTGGCCAGAGCTATTTGATCTCACAGCTTCATGACCTCTGCGTTATGCTAATCTTGATTATCTGGGGTAACCTCTGTGGTCAACAATGTTGTCCAGGCATCCAATAAACCGGACAGGACCTGAGCCGGCCGGCGCGCGGGGCCTCCTGCCCCGGCCGCCGATCCGGAAATCATCGCCGCTGCAGCTAATGAGTGTTGCGTGGGCTGCATTGATGAGCCACAAGTGTAGGGGATCTATCGTAGTCCTTTCGATAAGTAAGAGTGTCGAACCCAACGAGGAGCAGAAGGAAATGATAAGCGGTTGTCAGTAAGGTTTTCTCTGCAAGCACTGAAATTGTAGGTGATCGATAGTTTTGTGATAAGATAAATAGTAACGAGTAACAAGTAAACAAAGTAAATAAAGTGTAGCAAGGTGGCCCAATCCTTTATGTAGCAAAGGATAAGCCTAGACAATTTCTAATAATGAGAAAGGAGCTCCTGAGGACACATGGGAATTATCGTCCACCTAGTATTCATCACGTTCATATGATTCGCGTTCGGTACTTTGATAATTTGATATGTGGGTGGACCCGTGCTTGGGTACTGCCCTTACTTGGACAAGCATCCCACTTATGATTAACCCCTATTGCAAGCGTCCGCAACTACAAGATAAATATTAAGGTAAACCTAACCACATCATTAAACATATGGATCCAAATCAGCCCCTAACGAAGCAACGCATAAACTAGGGTTTAAGCTTCTGTCACTCTAGCAACCCATCATCTACTTATTACTTCCCTATGCCTTCCTCTAGGCCCAAATAATGGTGAAGTGTCATGTAGTCGACGTTCACATAACACCACTAGAGGAAAATACAACATACATCTCATCAAAATATCGAACGAATACCAAATTCACATGACTACTGATAGCAAGACTTCACCCATGTCCTCAGGAACAAAAGTAACTACTCACAAAGCATATTCATGTTCATAATCAGAGGAGTAATAGTATGCATAAAGGATTTGAACATATGATCTTGCACCAAGTAAACCAATTAGCATCAACTACAAGGAGTAATCAACACTACTAGCAACCCACAAGTACCAATTTGTGGTTTTCATACAAGATTGGATACAAGAGATGAACTAGGGTTTTGAGAGGAGATGGTGCTGGTGAAGATGGTGATGGAGATTGACCCCCTCCCGATGAGAGGATTGTTGGTGATGACGTTGGTGATGATTTCCCCCTCCCGGAGGGAAGTGGTCCCCGGCAGAACAGCTCCGCTAGAGCCCTAGATTGGTTCCGCCAAGGTTCCGCCTCGTGGCGGCGGAGTTTTGTCCCGTAAGCTTGCCCATGATTTTTTCCAGGGTAAAAGTCCTCATATAGCAGAAGATGGACACCGGAGGGCCACCAGGGGGGCCAGGAGACAGGGGGCGTGCCTAGTAGGAGGGGGCGCGCTCCCACCCTCCTGGCCAGGGTGTGGGCCCCCTGATGTATTTCTTTCGCTCAATAATTCTTAATAAATCCAAAAATATGTTTCATGGAGTTTTAGGACTTTTGGAGCAGTGCAGAATAGGTTTCCAATGTTTGCTCCTTTTCCAGCCAGAATTCCAGCTGCCGGCATCCCCCCTCTTCATGGTAAACCTTGTAAAATAAGAGAGAATATCCATAAGTATTGAGATATAATGTGTAATAACAGCCCATAATGCAATAAATATAGATATAAAAGCATGATGCAAAATGGACGTATCATGCATACCACCCATGAAGATCGCAACCCAGTTTGGCGGTTCAAGAGGGACCGGAATATTGTCGCCATCGGAACAGCCCCCAAATCGGCCATCTTATAGTTGGTACAGTGACTCGGTCTCACCGGTGGATGATTCGCCATCTGAATAAACAACCATCTCACCATCGGACACCGGTTCAGACTCCGCACCATTGATGAATCCTACGAATGCATGCTTCATGGCAGGCTGAACCCGGGTAGGGCTTGCACGCTGAGCCGTCTAAATGAGGTCGGCGCAAATGCCCGGCTCAGGGCCCGGTTCACCGATCTTGCCAATGAAGACATGAATTCCTCCAAAGGGGACCCGGTACCTGTACTCAATTGAGCCGGCATCGGGGCTCCAGCCTGCATCATCGATGTAGAGCTTGCCGCGATGACTCTTGGTTATCCGGCCCACTGCGTATCCCTTGAGTCCTTCAAAACTACCCTTTAAGAACTCGAAACCATCGTGCGACAGCCCCATGGTGGGTGCCAACTATCGTGGAATTATCACGTCAGATGTCCTAGTGGGAGGACTTAGTCGTGGAGCCGTCGCGACGAGGTTAGCTTAAAGGGGTTAAACTGGACAAAGGACATGGGGAGTTATACTGGTTCGGCCCCTTGCGGTGAAGGTAAAACCCTATGATCCAGTTGTGGTGGAATTGATGGGGGCTCGATGATCAGGGAGCGAATCCGCTTTGCTTGGCTCTCGAGTTGTTGTTTCTTGTCCCTGAACCGCCGCTGGGTCGTCCCTTTATATACACAGGTTGACACACGGCGGTTTACAGAATCCCGACCGGCTTATACACATGTCCGACTCGGTTTCTACCCTTTCCTATCTTACAACACAAGTTACACAATGTATGTCGGTTTATGTCTACGGGCCCTAATCCGCCTTTGGGCCCTGGGCCTCTAAGTTTCTTCAGTAAAGCGCCACACTCCTTGTCTTCATGGGCTTCAATATGGATGACTCGTTGCAAGTATAACCCGACCCCACTTGGGCGGTTTATACTCAGTAGTTATGGGCATAATTGGTTTGGTGCCAAAATTTGGCATGCCAATGTTTGGTATTGTTCCAAATATTGGCTACTAATTGGTTGGTTATCAAGTTGTCTTGCCTAGCTCACATAAAGTTGCCAATATTTGGCAAGTCTTGGTATTGCCAATATTTGGCAATGCCAACATTTGGCTAGCCAGATATTGGTAGCAAACCAATCATGCTCTATATCCCCAACAGTAACCAAGAAAAACTATCATTACTACTCTTGAAATTGTGCCCACACCAAATCCTTACATATTGTTCCAACCTATATGCCAATTAAAGCATCTACAACTGGACTTGACAAATCCACCCCTTTATACGCCTGCGAGCGCGTTCGCGGACTGCGCCCTGCGGCCCCTCATGGGTTGCTGCACATTCACACACCTCAAACGTGGAACCTCAAATCTATGCAATCCATGTACGTCGATCATACAATATAAATTGTCTGAATTCAACAGGTCAAAGCAAAGCAAAGCAAATCATAGTTCAACAACAATGTGGACATGCCAAAATGAACAATGTTCGAGCGTGATAGATGCCACACTAGCTGGCCGGATCACTTGCCACACGCCATCCATGCCACTTGCTCCGAGGCCATCCTTGCGTCCTACTCCGCCAGCATCCAGGCTGCATGCTCCACATGCATCCTTGCAACATGCTCTACCGCTGCCACTGCCGCCCTCGCTGCCTTGTACTCTCTACGGTTGTTGATCTTCTTCTTCTTCTTCTTCTTCTTCTTCTTCGGAAGCCACTTCTTTGCATTCTCATCCAAGAAGGTTTCGTCCACCAAAATGATCTTCGCATCCCCCGCGTCTCATGAGAGTTGCAACCTATCCTTCTCAAGCTCAATCTCTCCAAATGTCTTGGCCTTCTCGAGCTCTCATTTGATCTCCGCCTATTGCTTCTCCAATGCATTCTTCTAGCTCTCAATTTCTAGCTACTTCTCCACCCTCTTCCGGTCCCAATCCATGCTGTCCTTTTGCGCATCCAACATGAGCTTGTACCTCTCCTCTTGTTTGTAGCCGCGGCATCGCGGGAGGCCCTTGACTTCTCTCACTTGTTTTCCACGACTTGCCCGTTATCTTTTTAACATGATGGCTCTTCCATTCTCGACAACAATATCGCCCTCTTCATCGTCCAACCCAATTGATTGTTGGGAGCCTGAGCCTTTACTCCTCTTCTTATTGGCCTTGAGGCCGGCCACAATTTGTGTCCACTTTGGCACTCCATTCAATATGATCCAACAATGGCTAAAACCAAAGGCTTCATCTTCTTTTCATCATACAAAGTGGGTGTCACCACCGTCTAGCAAACAACTTATGTATGAGCGCGAGAATGCAAACACAAGAAGCATATGCAAGTGATGACAAGGTGAAGCAATTCAGCTTACGTGAGTTGCCACTCTTGTTGGGGAACACAGTAATTTCAAAAAACTTCCTACGATCATGCAAGATCTATCTAGGTGATGCATAGCAACGGGGGGAGAGTGTGTCCACGTACCCTCGTAGACCGAAAGCGGAAGCGTTATGTAACGCGGTTGATGTAGTAGAACGTCTTTGCGATCCAACCGATCAAGTACCGAAGGTACGACACCTCTGCGATCTGCACATGTTCAGCTCGGTGACGTCCCTTGAACTCTAGATCTAGCTGAAGCGAAGGGATAGTTCCATCAGCACGATGGCGTGGTGACGGTGATGATGAAGTTACCGATGCAGGGCTTCGCCTAAGCACTATGACGATATGATCGAGGTGGAAATCTGTGGCGGGGGGCACCGCACACGGCTAAAAGATCAACTTGATCAACTTGTGTGTCTATGGGGTGCCCCCCTCTCCGTACATAAAGGAGTGGAGGAGGGGGCCGGCCGGCCTCATGGGGTGCGCCCCAATGGGGGATTCCTACTACTAGGAGTAGGTTTCCCCCCTTTCCTAGTCCAACTAGGAGGGGAGAAAGGGAAGAAGGGAAGAAGGAAAGGGGGGCCGCCCCCCTCCCCAATTTGGATTGGGCTTCGGGGGGGTGCCCCACCACTTGGCCGCCTCCTTCTCTCTTTCGCTTAGGACCATGAAGGCCCATTGACCCCCCCGGGGGGTTCCGGTAACCCCCGGTACTCCGGTTTTATTCGAAATTTCTCCGGAACACTTCCGGTGTCCGAACATAGCCGTCTAATATATCAATCTTTATGTCTCGACCATTTCGAGACTCCTCGTCATGTTCGTGATCACATCCAGGACTCCGAACAACCTTCGGTCCATCATATCTTATAAACTCATAATACCAATAGTTATCGAACGTTAAGCGTGCGAACCCTATGGGTTCGAGAACTATGTAGACATGACCGACACGTCTCCGTTCAATAACCAATAGCGGAACCTAGATGCTCATATTGGTTCCTACATATTCTACGAAGATCTTTATCGGTCAAACCGCATAACAACATACGTTGTTCCCTTTGTCATCGGTATGTTACTTGCCCGAGATTCGATCTCTCTATCATCATACCTAGTTCAATCTCGTTACCGGCAAGTCTCTTTACTCGTTCAGTAATACTTCATCCCCCAACTAACTCATTAGTCACAATGCTTGCAAGGCTTATAGTGCTGAGTATTACCGAGAGGGCCCAGAGATTCCTCTCGAAACACGGAGTGACAAATACTAATCTCGATCTATGCCAACCCAACAAACACCTTCAAAGACACCTATAGAGCACCTTTATAATCACTCATTTACGTTGTGACGTTTGGTAGCCCCTAAAGTGTTCCTCCGGTATTTGGGAGTTGCATAATCTCATAGTCTGAGGAACATATATAAGTCATGAAGAGAGCAGTAGCAATGAAACTGTAATGATCATAATGCTAAGCTAACGGATGGGTCATGTGCATCACATCATTCTCCTAATGATGTGATCCCGTTCATCAAATGACAACACATGTCTATGGTTAGAAAACATAACCATCTTTGATTAACGAGCTAGTCAAGTTGAGGCATACTAGGGACTACATGTTTTGTCTATGTATTCACACATGTACTAAGTTTCCGGTTAATACAATTCTAGCATGAATAATAAACATTTATCATGAATTAAGGAAATAAATAATAACTTTATTATTGCCTCTAGGGCATATTTCCTTCAGTCTCCCACTTGCACTAGAGTCAATAATCTAGTTCACATCACCATGTGATTTAACACCAATATTCACATCTGTATGTGATTAACACCCATACTTCACATCGTCATGTGACAAACACCCAAAGGTTTTACTAGAGTCAATAATCATTCACATCGCTATGTGATTAACACCCGAAGAGTACTAAGGTGTGATCATGTTTTGCTCGTGAGAGAAGTTTAGTCAACGGGTCTGTCACATTCAGAGTCGTATGTATTTTGAAAATATTCTATGTCTACAATGCTTTGCATGGAGCTACTCTAGCTGATTGCTACCACTTTAAATATGTACCAGATTGAGACTTAGAGTCATCTGGATCGGTGTAAAAGCTTGCATCAACGTAACTCTTTACGACGAGCTCTTTTATCACCTCCATAATCGAGAAATATTTCCTTACTCCTTACTGAGGGAGTCCTGGATTAAGGGGTCCTCGGACAGCCAGACTATATACTTTGCCCGGACTGTTGGGCTATGAAGATACAAGATAGAAGACTTCTTGTCGTGTCCGTATGGGACTCTCCTTGGCGTGGAGGGCAAGCTTGGCGATTCGGATATGTAGATTCCTTTCTCTGTAACCGACTTTGTGTAACCCTAACCCCTTCCGATGTCTATATAAACCAGAGGGTTTAGTCCATAGGACGAGGATCATAATCTCATAAGCTAAGCTTCTAGGGTTTAGCCATTACGATCTCGTGGTAGATCAACTCTTGTAATACTCATATTCATCAAGATAAATCAAGCAAGAAGTAGGGTATTACCTCCATAGAGAGGGCCCGAACCTGGGTAAACATTGTGTCCCCCGCCTCCTTTACCATTAGCCGTAGACGCACAGTTCGGGACCCCCTACCCAAGATCCGCCGGTTTTGACACCGACATTGGTGCTTTCATTGAGAGTTCCGCTGCGTCATCACTAGAAGGCTTGGTGGCTCCATCAATCATCTACAACAACGCAGTCCAGGGGGAGATCTTCCTCCCTAGTCAGATCTTTGTATTCGGCGGCTTCGCACTACGGGCCAACTCGCTTGGCCATCTAGAGCAGATCGATAGTTACGCCCCTGGCCATCAGGTCAGATTTGGAAGCCTGGATTTTGTGGCAGATATCCGTGGAGACTTGATCTTCAACGGGTTCGAGCCCATGACGGCTATCCCCGGCCACCATGATTAACATGACCTAGATATGTCATCTGGTCGCGCGTGGGAGATAGCGCCTATGACCGCCCTGGCCCTAGAGTCGGAGCGGACTGCATCGTCCGAAGACGGGAAGCTTAACCCCGCCACGGAGGCTGCAGACTCAGCAGCGCTCGAGCCACACACAGACCCAACATCGGGTTGGGCTTGTGTCACCGGAACCTCGGACTCGTCTCCGACCATGGGTTCTGGACCGCGTGCATCGGCATCCATCGAACCTGATTGGGCGCCGATCTTGGAGTTCAGCTCCGCAGACATCTTCCATCACTCGCCCTTTGGCGACGTGTTAAACTTGTTGAAGTCCCTCTCCTTGTCAGGGGACTCTCGGCCGAACTATGTCCGACTCGAATGGGAAGCGGACCATGAAGAACTTCGTTTCCCACCCACCACCCACTTCATTGCCACCATCGAGGACTTAACCGACACACTTGATTTCGGCTTCAAGGAGATCGACAGTATGGACGATGATGCCGAAGAGGAGCAGGCACAGAAACCACCACCCTTAGGGTAGTGGACGGCTACATCCTCATACGATATATACATGGTGGACACACCTAAGGAGAAGGAGGCCGATGGCGATAACAGAATGTCTATCGATGAACCTCCCAATCCCTGGCGTCGGAAGGGCCGACCTCGATCTAGCAAAAGGCAAAACAGCAACATTGTCACAGACGACGATGATAATCTGAACAAAGCCGAGGACCCCGCAGACCCAGTGTTGGAGCAGGGCGTGCAAGAGGACGGCGAGCACAGTCCGGAGATGTTATCTGACCACAGCAATGCCGAAGATAGCAATTATCAACCTATCTCTAAAGAGGAGATGAGCCTGGGCGACGACGAATTCGTCATCCCAGAAGAACCATTAGAACAAGAACGCCTCCATCAAAGGCTTATCGCCACTTCAAGGAGCCTGAAGAAGCAGAAGCAGCGGCTTAAAGTCGCACAGGATACCCTCAATGACAGATGGAACGAAGTGCTAGACGCTGAGGAAAAATACGGAGGTAATCGCCAAACAAAGAGCTATCCTAAATGTAAGCTGCTGCCCGAATCTGACGATGAGGCTATTGCACCTATGCCACCGAAAAACAATACGGCCGGCATGCCGTACCGACCACCTCGTGGTCGAGACAGAGCGGCTAGCAATGCCATACACAAGCCCGCACCCCCTCCCCTTAAAGGAAGGAAGGTTGCAGCCCAGGACTAGAAACACGATCTACGTGAGGACCTGGACAAAAAAGCGGGCAAAACCAGGTCCATCTATGGATCCAGGGAACGTGCTCCTACACGGGATCATGATTATCAAACGAAATATGCCGGCCATTTACCAGCTCGGAACCAATACCGAACATTACAACCGTTGGACCCAATCCACGACACGACCAGATACAGGGGTGCCACACACCCCATGTGCTTCACCGATGAGGTGCTGGAACATGATTTTCCAGAAGGATTCAAACCCGTAAACATCAAGGCATATGATGGAACGATGGACCCTGCGGTTTGGATAGAAGACTTTATTCTTCACATCCACATGGCTCGCGTAGATGATCTCCACGTCATCAAGTATTTACCCCTCAAGCTAAAAGGACCAGCTTGGCACTGGCTAAAAAGCCTCCCTGAAAATTCAATCGGAAGCTAGGAAGAACTTGAGGGCGCTTTTCGGGCCAATTTCCAAGGGACCTATGTCCGGCCCCCGGATGCAGACGATCTAAGTCACATAATCGAACAACTCGGAGAATTAGCTCGTAAGCTTTGGAACCGGTTTCTCACTAAGAAGAACCAAATCGTCGACTTTCCGGACGCCGAAGCCCTAGCGGCCTTCAAACACAGTGACCGGGACGAACGGCTAGCCGGGCACCTTGGCCAGGAAAAGCCAAGGACAATGGCAGCCTTAATTGCACTAGTGACCCGCTTTTGCATGGGCGAGGACAGCTGTTTAGCCCGTAGCAGCACCAATGACCCCGACACATCCGAAGTCAGGGATGGCAATGGAAAACCATGATGCAAGAAAAACAAACATCGGAACAATGAAGAAAGCCCAGACAATACAATGGTGAACGCCGGATTCAGGGGCTCCAGATCCGGTCAACAGAAGAAGCCATTTAAAGGCAACAAAGCAGTCTGTCCAACCTGGATAAAATTCTAGATAGGCCCTGCCAGATCCACGACATTCCTGATAAACCAGCCAATCATACCAACATATGATGTTGGGTCTTCAAGAAGGCCATCAAACTCAACACCGAACACAAAGGGAAGGGACCTCAGAGCGAAGACGAGGACGAACCTCTCCAGCCGAACACGGGGGTACAGAAGAAATTTCCACTATAGATCAAAACAGTAAACATGATGTATGTCACTCATATCCCAAAGAGGGAGCGCAAACACGCACTCTGAGACGTCTATGCTATCGAGCATGTCGCCCCCAAGTTCAATTGATGGTCGGCCTATCCGATCACCTTTGATCGCAGGGATCATCTGACTAGTATCCATCACGGGGGTTCGGCTTCCCTAGTGCTCGACCCAATAATCGACGAATACCACCTCACAAGAGTTCTCATGGACGGCGGCAGCAGTCTCAATCTGATATATCAGGACACTGTCCGCAAGATGGGGATAGACCCATCAAGAATCAAGCCAAGCAGCACTACCTTTAAAGGAGTTATACCAGGCGTGGAAGCCCGCTGCACGGGCTCTCTAACATTGGATGTAGTATTCGGCTCCCCCGACAACTTTCGAAGCGAAGAACTAATCTTTGACATTGGTCCGTTTCGAAGTGGCTATCATGCACTACTCGGAAGAATGGCCTTCGTCCGTTTTACTACAGTCCCACATTATGCTTATCTAAAACTCAAAATGCCTGGACCACGTGGCGTCATCACGGTCAACGGAAGTATGGAGCACTCTCTTCGTACAGAAGAATACACGGCGGCTCTAGCAGTCGAAGCACAAAACGGCCTATTCAGGCCGAGTAGCTCATCGGTCTTCAAGACTGCGGACACAGTTAAACGTATCCAGCGCACACCTTGATAACCCACAAGTATAGGGGATCGCAATAGTTTTCGAGGGTAGAGTATTCAACCCAAATTTATTGATTCGACACAAGGGGAGCCAAAGAATATTCTCAAGTATTAGCAGTTGAGTTGTCAATTCAGCCACACCTGGATAACTTAATATCTGCAGCAAAGTATTTACTAGCAAAGTAGTATGGAAGTAACGGTAACAGTAGCAAAAGTAACAGTAGCAGTTTTGTAGTAATTGTAACAGTGGCAATGGTAAAGTAAATAAGCAAAGAACAATACGTGAAAAGCTCGTAGGCATTGGATCAGTGATGGATAATTATGTCGGATGTGATTCCTCAAGTAATAGTTATAACATAGGGTGACACAGAACTAGCTCCAATTCATCAAATGTAATATATGCATGTATTCCGAATATAGTCATACGTGTTTATGGAAAAGAACTTGCAAGACATCTTTTGTCCTACCCTCCCGTGTGTAACGCCCCAGATATACTTTCCATATTTGTATCCAACTCTTGCCATCTCCGGCGCTAAGTTATATTTATTTCTCGGGTTTAGGTCTTTGTCTCCGTGTGTTGTTTTCGTTTTCATGCATCTCATACCATGTCATCTCGTGCATTGCATTTGCATACATGTTCATCTCATGCATTCGAGCATTTTCCCCGTTGTCCGTTTTGCATTCCGGCGCTTCGTTCTCCTCCGGTGGTCATTTCTAGTTTTCTTTCGTGTTTGGAAATTAAACATTTCCGGATTGGACCGAGACTTGCCAAGCGGCCTTGGTTTACTACCGGTAGACCGCCTGTCAAGTTTCGTATCATTTGGACTTCGTTTGATACTCCAACGGTTAACCGAGGGACCGGAAAGGCCTCGTGTGTGTTGCAGCCCAACACCCCCCAAATTTGGCCCAAAACCCACCAAACTCTGCTCCATGTCCTAGAGCGTTCGATCACGATCGTGTGGGCGAAAACCGCACCTCATTTGGACTCTCCTAGCTCCCTCTATGCCTATTTATACCCCCTCGATTCGGATCTCTTCTTCCCCCGTCCGAAACCCTAGCTAAAAAAAAACAGATCAAACCCCCACCGCCGACGGACGTGTCCGGATCGGACCGGACACCGTCCGCCCCCTCGCCGCCAGCCAACCGCGAGCCGCCAAGTGGCGCCGCGGGTCCCCA
>NC_041385.1:636131765-636141240 GCF_002162155.2 Triticum dicoccoides
CGGCGCACGCCTCCCCGTTCGAGCCGGCCGCCGCCGCCTCGCCGTCCCCGGCGCCGCGCCGCGCCGCCCGCCTCCACGCCGGCGCCGCCCCGGCAACCGCCGCCCCGCCCTCCGGTCCCCTCGTCGCCGGCCGCTGCCTCCTTCCCCGTCGTCGCCGGTGAACAGTACCGCCGCCGCCTCGGAATCCGTGCCCGATCCAGATCTGGATCTAGGATATTTCGGTTGACCTCTCTCCCCCGAAACCCTAATTTTTCGTGCTATCTTTGACTGCTTGTATCTCCGCAACCGTAGATCCGTTTTGGGCATATGATATATCAAAATCTTCGTGTCGACATGTACATCATTTCATTCCATTGCATCATTTGCATTTGAGGTCATCTTGATACCCAAAATGCTGTTAGAAGGAGGCTTCATGAGTTAAATTGCAGATCCGTTAGTTCATCATGCACTTTTGTCATTTTTGCCATGTTTAATTCGTGCATGATATGCCTGTGCCCCTTTGGGATGAATTGTTAAGCATTTTGTCTTCTTTCCAGAGGTGTCACCCATGCATTTTTAGGATGTGTGTGTTGTCTTGTGCAAGCTTGCGAAGAGAGGTACCTGAGATTGCAGATTTCAGGGACTTAGTGATTTTCACTAAGTCTGGGATATTTTAGTTCATGATGCTATATGTCCAGCTTGTTTCCTAGTGATCCGTGCCTCTTTTGAGGATGATCAGTAAGGGAGTTTTGATATTTATGTTATGCTCTATCCATCCATGTCTTTGGTTACATATGTGGAGTGCTCTAGGTTGACTCAATATAGCTCAACTTTTGCTTCGTTGTTAATCTGGGCAGATCGTCAACTTGTTTGCGATTTTGCCGATGCTACCGTTAGTGTTCCATGCATGCTATGCCTTCGTTCTTGCCATGTGTAGCTAGCACATTGTGCCTTCTTGCTGGTTATATGCTTTCCTTGCCATGACTTGCACCTTAGTGAGTGCATCGAGCTTGTTTACATGCCTTCGTGAGTTATATTTCAGCGTGTCTCAGTTTTCACCAAGTCTGAAAACTGATTGTGTTCGAGCGATGTTCGTGAGCTCGGTGGAGTATTTTGTGAACCCTTTTGGCCCCAGGTCACTTTGGGTGTTTTGTTAAGCTTGTTGAGTAGCTCCATGCCATGTTCTTACTTGTCATGTTCAGGTTTTCTATCATGTTGTTTTGCTGCTCCGAAGAGAGCATCGTGATCTGAAATTTCAGACTAGTGTTAATTTCACCAAGTCTGAAATCTGTTTTGCATTTGCGTTTTAGCCATGCTTGTTTGAACCTCTTAATGGATGAATTTGCCTATGGCTCAGTGCTAGTATTTTGTCAACCATCTTGTGTACATCACTGCCATGTATTTTGTTTTCATGTTTGGTGGTTGTAGCATGTTCATTTCGTTGCATTTAGATGCCTACTTGCTGTAAATCACAGACCGGTGTCATATCTTAAAACGCTTGCCATTTCTAAACCGTAGCTCCGATTCCAATGTTCTTTATATCGTTTTCAAGCGATTTCATCCCCTCTATCCAGTGGCACACTTGGTTTTCCAAGTTGATGCCAGGTTCATGCATTTCCTGTCATATCTTGCATTTTGCATCCCGCATCGCATCCCGCATAGCATATCGTCCTTTCATCATATTGCTTGGTCTTGCCCGTGGTTGATTGTATCCTTGTTGCTTGTTTGTCTTGTGGGTAGAGCCGGGAGACGAGTTCGCTACCGAGGAGCCCGTTGAGTTTGCTTGTGAGGATCCAGTCAACTCTGACAACTGTGCAGGCAAGATGATCATACCCTCGAAATCACTACTATCTTTGCTATGCTAGTTTGCTCGCTCTTTTGCTTTGCCACTGCTACGATGCCTACCATTTGCTTGTCAGCCTCCCAATTGCCATGTTGAACCTCTAACCCCCATTGTCCTAGCAAACCGTTGATTGGCTATGTTACCGCTTTGCTCAGCCCTTCTTATAGCGTTGTTAGCTGCAGGTGAAGATTAGAGCCGTTCCTTGTTGGAACATTTATTTACTTGTTGGGATATCATTATATTGCTATGTTATCTTAATGCATCTATATACTTGGTAAAGGGTGGAAGGCTCGGCCTCTCGCCTAGTGTTTTGTTCCACTCTTGCCGCCCTAGTTTCCGTCATATCGATGTTATGTTCCCGGATTGTGCGTCCCTTACGCGGTTGGGCTATAATGGGAACCCCTTGATAGTTCGCCTTGATTAAAGTTTTTCCAGCAATGCCCAACATTGGTTTTACCATTTGCCACCTAGCCTCTTTTTCCCTTGGGTTTCCGGAGCCCGAGGGTCATCTTATTTTAACCCCCCCCCCCCGGGCCAGTGCTCCTCTGAGTGTTGGTCCGAACCAGGCAGCCTGCGGGGCCACCTCGGGGAAACTTGAGGTTTGGTTTTACTCGTAGCTTGACCTATCCGAGCGTGCCCTGAGAAAGAGATATGTGCAGCTCCTATCGGGATTTGTCGGCACATTCGGGCGGTGTTGCTGGACTTGTTTTAACCTGTCGAATCATCTTGTTGTACCAAGATACCGAGTCTGATCGGTGTGTCTTGGGTGGAGGTCTATTCCTTCGTTGACCGTGAGAGCTTGTTATGGGCTAAGTTGGGACCCCCCTGCAGGGATTGATCTTTCGAAAGCCGTGCTCGCGGTTATGGGCAGATGGGAATTTGTTAATGTCCGATTGTAGATAACTTTAACTTAACTTAATTAAAATGAATCAACCGTGTGTGTTACCGTGATGGCCCCTTCTCGGCGGAGTCCGGGAAGTGGACACAGTGTTGGAGTTATGCTTGCGCAGGTTGTTCCTTTAGCTTCTCGCTCGTGCTTCGCCTCCTCTTCTCGCTCTCTTTTGCGTATAAGTTAGCCACCACATATGCTAGTCGCTTGCTGCAGCTCCACATATTTTTGCCTTATCCATTCCTATGAGCTTAAATAGTCTTGATCGCGTGGGTGTGAGATTGCTGAGTCCCTGTGGCTCACAGATACTATAACTCCAGATGCAGGTCCAGGTGTTTCTGCTCCAGTTGACGATTACGAGCTCAAGTGGGAGTTCGACGAGGACTCTCGGCGATACTACGTGTCTTTTCCGGATGATCAGTAGTGGTGCCTAGTTGGGGTTATCGATTCAGGGCCTTGTCGCACGTTGGGTTCTTTTCTATTTTGGCGCCGTAGTCGGGCCATGAGTGTTTGTTTGATGGATGTTATTTATGTACTCTGATGTGACGTGGCGAGTGTAAGCCAACTATGTTATCTCCCCCTTTTATTATATATTACATGGGATGTTGTAATGATTGCCTGACTTGCAACACTGCTTTCAATGCGGTTATGCCTCTAAGTCGTGCCTCGACACGTGGGAGCTATAGCCGCATCGAGGGCGGTACAAGTTGGTAATCAGAGCCTTCCCCGACCTTAGGAGCCCCATTGCTTGATCGTTTTTAGCAGCCGAGTTGTGTCTAGAAAAATGTTTTGAGTCATTTAGGAATTATATATCGGAGAGTTAGGAATTCTTTTTACTTCCCAGTCTCCTCATCGCTCTGGTAAGGCATCCTGACGTAGAGTTTTGACTCTTCTCTTCTCAAATTTCACTAAAAAAAAATTTAGGATCACGCGAGTATCTTGGTTTTGTTCCGATGGTTTTGTGACGAGAACATTGTTCTTGGTGCCTCCTGTCTTTAGGGGTTGTGGCAGTGTCCCGGGGAGTTGAGCTCCGAGGTGTTGTCGTCACAATTTTATCGTTGCAATTCTGGTATACTTGAGATATGTTCGCCGACATCGAAAATCTCTTTTATGCAGTTCGTTGGTGAGATAACCTCAACGCCACCCAGTACTGGGGCGGGAGTTCGGGAGTATCGCCATGACTTGTATAACGGATGCTTTTCGAAGGTTGAGGTAGATGGTTTCCGAAGTTTTCCTGGTTATGTGTTGAAGGATGGATACAGCTGGATGTAGGATTTGCTAGTTTGGGTGAGATATTGTGCTTCCCCTGTATCCCCAACACCTGATTGCATAACCAGAAAGGTTCGGGAGTTTCATAGGTGGGAATTCTAGTAGCTCTAGTTCTTCTTCCACGGATATTGGTTTGAGATTGGGATTTCTTACCGATTATTCGTTCTTGATCCGTACCTTGTTGAATTATTTCTCTTCCTTAATTCTTCGTGGCTTCTCAATTTATGGATATGTGACCATTTGAAGAGGAATGCATTCGTTCATTTTGTTCGGATGTGGAGACTATATGTTGCAATTTTCATTCCGTTGGATTCAGCTTCTATATTGTTGTCTATCTATGTGCTAATGGTGGTCAACCTCTTCAGGATGGCTCCTCCAACGCGCACGACTCCGAATCCTGAT
The DNA here is from genome assembly GCF_002162155.2 of Triticum dicoccoides. Lineage (NCBI taxonomy): Eukaryota > Viridiplantae > Streptophyta > Magnoliopsida > Poales > Poaceae > Triticum > Triticum dicoccoides. Next base: position 636,136,148 of record NC_041385.1, read on the forward strand.
CCGCCTCCACCTCCGCCTCCTCCGGAAGCATGGCAAGCTGTGATGGCCGCTACTAATGCAAACACACAGTTGATCATGCAAATTCTCCAAGAGCGCAATCAAGGCAGTCAAGGGAATCAAGGCCACAATCAGCACCACTTTGCTACTCTGAACCAGTTCCTCGCAAATGGCCCAAAGACGTTCAGCGGTTGTGTTGAGGCTATCGATGCTGACGATTGGCTAGTGGATCTGGGCAAGCATTTTGAATGCAGCAACGTCAGGCCTGAAGATTTCGTCAAGTTCGCTTCTTTCCAGCTCAAAGATCAGGCTGCAGAGTGGTTCCAGCAGTACAAGGATTCCAGAGGTGGACGTCTGATCACTTGGGACGATTTCCGTCAAGATTTACGCGCTCATCACATCCCTCAAAGTGTGGTTGAGAGTAAGCGTCAGGAATTCCGCAATCTGAAGCAAGGCTCTTTGTCTGTCTATGACTACAACAAGTTGTTCCAGAAGCTCGCCCGTTTTGCCAAGCAGGATGTTCCTGATGAGAAGAGCATGATCTATCAGTTCAGGGGTGGTCTTCGTGAGGAAATTCAGCTTGCTCTTGTCCTCTTTGAGCCGTTGAGATACGATGAGTTCTACAACATGGCACTGAAAAAAGAGGCTGCTCAGTTGAGGTGTGATGCTTCCAGGAAGCGTGCCAGAGATGTTACTCCGTCTTCCTCTACTCAAGTGGTCAAGCAGCAGAAGTATTGGCTTCCTCCTCCTCCGTTCCGTCAGCCGTATCAGCAGAAGAGCAAAGGTGGCAGTGGTTTCTCCCACCCACCCAACCCGGGCTTTCAGAACAAGGCTTCGTCTCAAGCTCCAAGATCGAGTGCTCCGTATCACCGTCCGCTTTCAGAGGTCACGTGCAACAAGTGCCAACAGAAGGGTCACTATGCCAACAAGTGTACCAACCAGAGGCGTCTTCCTCCTCCTCCTCCTGTCAGATCGGCAAGTACAGCTGTGGTCAAGCATAATCCCAAGCACGCCAAGGTCAATATGCTGAATGCAGCTCAGGCTGAGGATTCTTCAGATGTCATTATGGGTAACCTTCCTATTAATGATATTCCTGCAAAAGTTCTTTTTGACACGGGTGCATCGCATTGTTTCATGTCAAAGCCATTTTTTACCAAGCATGAGTTCGTTTCTTCTCATTTGGGTAAACATATGGATATCATTTCTCCTGGCAAACGTTTGAGCGCAAGTCTGGAGGTGCCAGATGTCGCTATCACGATGGGCGATTTCAAGTTTCTTGCTTCTCCTATGGTTCTTGGTAACTCGGATATCGATCTTATTCTCGGGATGGACTGGCTCTCTAAGCATAAAGCTCAGCTTGATTGTGCAGCCAGGCAGATTCAACTGACTCATTCGTCTGAGGATGTCATTGTCTTTGCCGCTCGGGATAATTCCATCCGGTTGTTTTCTCTCAATGAAAAGGGTGAATTGGATGCTATTTCGCAGATTCCGGTTGTTTGTGAGTATCAAGACGTCTTTCCAGAAGAGCTCCCAGGAATGCCTCCGCACCGGCCAGTTGAATTTGTTATTGAACTTGAGCCCGGTACGGAACCTGTGTGCAAACGTCCTTACAAGCTCGGCCCCGAAGAGTTGAAGGAGTTGAAGAAACAACTCGATGAGCAAGAAAGATTGGGTCTCATTCGGCCTAGTACTTCTCCGTGGGGTTGTGGTGTTCTTTTTGTGAAGAAGAAGGATGGATCGAGTCGACTTTGTGTTGATTACCGTCCAGTAAACAAGAAGACCATCAAGAACAAATACCCACTTCCCAACATCAATGAGCTGTTCGAACAACTCAAGGGTGCTCAAGTATTCTCCAAGCTTGATCTCCGTATGGGTTATCATCAGATTCGTATTCGTGAGCAAGATATTCCCAAGACGGCGTTCAGAACAAGCTTTGGTTCTTATGAATACACCGTCATGTCTTTTGGCCTCGCCAACGCTCCTCCGACGTTCTCTCGCATGATGAACTTCATCTTCAACCCCTACACCAATGAATTCGTTTTGGTCTATCTTGACGACATTCTGGTTTTCTCGAAGAACAAGGAAGATCATGCCAAGCACTTGCGTTTGGTTCTTGACAAGCTCAGGGAACATCAGTTCTACGCCAAGTTCTCCAAGTGTGAATTTTGGCTCGACGAGGTTCTTTATCTTGGTCATATCATCTCTGCCAAGGGCATTTCCGTGAATCCTGAGAAGGTGTCTGCAATTGTGAATTGGGAACCTCCTCAGAACGTAAAGCAACTCCGCAGTTTCCTCGGTCTCGCAAGCTATTGCAGAAGATTCGTTGAAAACTTTTCTAAGATCGCCAAGCCTCTCTCAAATCTTCTTCAGAAGCACGTCAAGTACGTTTGGTCTCCGGAGTGTGATATCGCTTTCAACACTTTGAAAGAGAAATTGATCACTGCTCCAGTTCTGACTCCGCCTGATGAAACCAAGCCGTACGAGGTCTTTTGTGATGCCTCTCTCCAAGGTCTCGGTGCTGTACTCATGCAAGAGAAGAAAGTTGTTGCTTATACCTCTCGCCAGTTGAAACCTAATGAGAAGAACTACCCCACTCATGATCTCGAGTTGGCGGCAGTTGTGCACGCTTTGTTGACTTGGAGACATCTTCTATTGGGAAGGAAAGTGGATATTTTCACTGATCACAAGAGTCTCAAGTACATCTTCACTCAGCCTAATCTCAACCTCAGGCAGACTCGATGGGTCGAAATGATTCAAGAGTACAATCCGAGTATCGAGTATACTCCAGGCAAGGCTAATGTGATTGCTGACGCGTTGAGCAGAAAAGCATATTGCAACAGTCTGATTCTCAAGCCTTATCAACCCGAGCTTTGTGAAGCTTTCCGCAAGCTTAATCTGCAAGTTGTTCCTCAAGGTTTCCTCGCCAACCTTCAAGTTTCTCCTACCTTGGAAGACCAGATTCGCCAAGCCCAACTTCTTGATGCTATGGTGAAAAAGGTGAAGATAGGTATTGCAAAGAGTCAGTCCAAGTACAAGTGCTACCGACTTGATGACAAGGACACTCTCTTCTTCGAGGATCGAATTGTTGTGCCCAAAGGTGAACTTCGTAAGGTGATCATGAACGAGGCTCACAACTCTCTCCTCTCCATCCACCCGGGTAGTACGAAGATGTATCAGGATCTCAAGCAAGCTTATTGGTGGACTCGAATGAAGCGCGAGATCGCTCAATTCGTGAACGAGTGTGATGTCTGCAGAAGAGTGAAGGCAGAACACCAAAGGCCAGCAGGTCTCCTCCAACCTCTTGCCATTCCAGAATGGAAGTTTAACCACATTGAAATGGACTTCGTGACTGGGTTTCCAAAGTCCAAGCGTGGCAATGATGCTATATTCGTCGTCATCGACAAGCTCACCAAAGTGGCTCATTTTCTGCCTATCAAAGAGTCGATCACTGCAGCTCAATTGGTGGAACTCTATACCTCTCGCATTGTCTCTCTGCACGGTATTCCTCAAGTGATATCTTCAGACCGTGGTAGCATCTTTACCTCCAAGTTTTGGGATTCTTTTCAGAAAGCCATGGGCACCAACATCCGCTTCAGCACAGCTTTCCATCCTCAAACGAGCGGTCAAGTCGAGCGTGTCAATCAGATTCTTGAAGATATGCTCAGGGCTTGTGTGATCTCCTTCGGCATGAAGTGGGAGGATTGTCTTCCTTATGCTGAATTCTCATACAACAACAGCTTTCAAGCAAGTTCGGGCAAGGCCCCCTTTGAAATTCTGTATGGCAGGAAGTGCCGTACCCCTCTCAACTGGTCTGAAACCGGTGAACGTCAGCTGCTGGGCAATGACCTAATCACAGAAGCAGAAGAAATGTGCAAAGTCATTCGTGATAACCTCAAAGCAGCCCAGTCCCGCCAGAAGAGCTACTATGATAGTAAGCATCGTGATCTGGCTTTCGAGATCGGAGATCACGTTTACCTCCGCGTCTCTCCTATGAAAGGTACTCGTCGCTTCGGTATCAAAGGGAAGCTTGCCCCTAGATACGTGGGACCTTTCAAGATTGTCAGCAAGAGAGGCGACCTCGCCTATCAACTCGAGCTTCCTTCAAACTTTGCAAATGTTCATGATGTGTTCCATGTCTCTCAGCTTCGAAAGTGCTTCAAGACTCCTGACCGCACCGTCAACTTCGAGGACATTGAGCTCCAAGAAGATCTCTCTTATCGTGAGCACCCAGTTGCTATTCTTGAAGACACTGAACGCAAGACTCGCAACAAGTCAATTAAATTTCTCAAAGTCAAGTGGTCTCACCATTCCGACCGTGAAGCTACCTGGGAACGCGAGGATCACCTCCGTTCTGAGTACCCGGAGTTCTTTCAGTCCTAGATCTCGGGACGAGATCTTTTCGTAGTGGTGGAGTGTTGTAACGCCCCAGATATACTTTCCATATTTGTATCCAACTCTTGCCGTCTCCGGCGCTAAGTTATATTTATTTCTCGGGTTCGGGTCTTTGTCTCCGTGTGTTGTTTTCGTTTTCATGCATCTCATACCATGTCATCTCGTGCATTGCATTTGCATACATGTTCATCTCATGCATTCGAGCATTTTCCCCGTTGTCCGTTTTGCATTCCGGCGCTTCGTTCTCCTCCGGTGGTCATTTCTAGTTTTCTTTCGTGTTTGGAAATTAAACATTTCCGGATTGGACCGAGACTTGCCAAGCGGCCTTGGTTTACTACCGGTAGACCGCCTGTCAAGTTTCGTATCATTTGGACTTCGTTTGATACTCCAACGGTTAACCGAGGGACCGGAAAGGCCTCGTGTGTGTTGCAGCCCAACACCCCCCCAAATTTGGCCCAAAACCCACCAAACTCTGCTCCATGTCCTAGAGCGTTCGATCACGATCGTGTGGGCGAAAACCGCACCTCATTTGGACTCTCCTAGCTCCCTCTATGCCTATTTATACCCCCTCCATTCGGATCTCTTCTTCCCCCGTCCGAAACCCTAGCTAAAAAAAAACAGATCAAACCCCCACCGCCGACGGACGTGTCCGGATCGGACCGGACACCGTCCGCCCCCTCGCCGCCAGCCAACCGCGAGCCGCC
>NC_041385.1:636141884-636166887 GCF_002162155.2 Triticum dicoccoides
CCGCCCGCCTCCACGCCGGCGCCGCCCCGGCAACCGCCGCCCCGCCCTCCGGTCCCCTCGTCGCCGGCCGCTGCCTCCTTCCCCGTCGTCGCCGGTGAACAGTACCGCCGCCGCCTCGGAATCCGTGCCCGATCCAGATCTGGATCTGGGATATTTCGGTTGACCTCTCTCCCCCGAAACCCTAATTTTTCGTGCTATCTTTGACTGCTTGTATCTCTGCAACCGTAGATCCGTTTTGGGCATATGATATATCAAAATCTTCGCCTCGACATGTACATCATTCCATTCCATTGCATCATTTGCATTTGAGGTCATCTTGATACCCAAAATTCTGTTAGAAGGAGGCTTCATGAGTTAAATTGCAGATCCGTTAGTTCATCATGCACTTTTGTCATTTTTGCCATGTTTAATTCGTGCATGATATGCCTGTGCCCCTTTGGGATGAATTGTTAAGCATTTTGTCTTCTTTCCAGAGGTGTCACCCATGCATTTTTAGGATGTGTGTGTTGTCTTGTGCAAGCTTGCGAAGAGAGGTACCTGAGATTGCAGATTTCAGGGACTTAGTGATTTTCACCAAGTCTGGGATATTTTAGTTCATGATGCTATATGTCCAGCTTGTTTCCTAGTGATCCGTGCCTCTTTTGAGGATGATCAGTAAGGGAGTTTTGATATTTATGTTATTCTCTATCCATCCATGTCTTTGGTTACATATGTGGAGTGCTCTAGGTTGACTCAATAGAGCTCAACTTTTGCTTCGTTGTTAATCTGGGCAGATCGTCAACTTGTTTGCGATTTTGCCGATGCTACCGTTAGTGTTCCATGCATGCTATGCCTTCGTTCTTGCCATGTGTAGCTAGCACATTGTGCCTTCTTGCTGGTTATATGCTTTCCTTGCCATGACTTGCACCGTAGTGAGTGCATCGAGCTCGTTTACATGCCTTCGTGAGTTATATTTCAGCGTGTCTCAGTTTTCACTAAGTCTGAAAACTGATTGTGTTCGAGCGATGTTCGTGAGCTCGGTAGAGTATTTTGTGAACCCTTTTGGCCCCAGGTCACTTTGGGTGTTTTGTTAAGCTTGTTGAGTAGCTCCATGCCATGTTCTTACTTGTCATGTTCAGGTTTTCTATCATGTTGTTTTGCTGCTCCGAAGAGAGCATCGTGATCTGAAATTTCAGACTAGTGTTAATTTCACTAAGTCTGAAATCTGTTTTGCATTTGCGTTTTAGCCATGCTTGTTTGAACCTCTTAATGGATGAATTTTCCTATGGCTCAGTGCTAGTGTTTTGTCAACCATCTTGTGTACATCACTGCCATGTATTTTGTTTTCATGTTTGGTGGTTGTAGCATGTTCATTTCGTTGCATTTAGATGCCTACTTGCTGTAAATCGCAGACCGGTGTCATATCTTAAAACGCTTGCCATTTCTAAACCGTAGCTCCGATTCCAATGTTCTTTATATCGTTTTCAAGCGATTTCATCCCCTCTATCCAGTGGCACACTTGGTTTTCCAAGTTGATGCCAGGTTCATGCATTTCCTGTCATATCTTGCATTTTGCATCCCGCATCGCATCCCGCATAGCATATCGTCCTTTCATCATATTGCTTGGTCTTGCCCGTGGTTGATTGTATCCTTGTTGCTTGTTTGTCTTGTGGGTAGAGCCGGGAGACGAGTTCGCTACCGAGGAGCCCGTTGAGTTTGCTTGTGAGGATCCAGTCAACTCTGACAACTGTGTAGGCAAGATGATCATACCCTCGAAATCACTACTATCTTTGCTATGCTAGTTTGCTCGCTCTTTTGCTTTGCCACTGCTACGATGCCTACCATTTGCTTGTCAGCCTCCCAATTGCCATGTTGAACCTCTAACCCCCATTGTCCTAGCAAACCGTTGATTGGCTATGTTACCGCTTTGCTCAGCCCTTCTTATAGCGTTGTTAGCTGCAGGTGAAGATTGGAGCCGTTCCTTGTTGGAACATTTATTTACTTGTTGGGATATCATTATATTGCTATGTTATCTTAATGCATCTATATACTTGGTAAAGGGTGGAAGGCTCGGCCTCTCGCCTAGTGTTTTGTTCCACTCTTGCCGCCCTAGTTTCCGTCATATCGGTGTTATGTTCCCGGATTGTGCGTCCCTTACGCGGTTGGTCTATAATGGGAACCCCTTGATAGTTCGCCTTGATTAAAGCTTTTCCAGCAATGCCCAACATTAGTTTTACCATTTGCCACCTAGCCTCTTTTTCCCTTGGGTTTCCGGAGCCCGAGGGTCATCTTATTTTAACCCCCCCCCCCGGGCCAGTGCTCCTCTGAGTGTTGGTCCGAACCAGGCAGCCTGCGGGGCCACCTCGGGGAAACTTGAGGTTTGGTTTTACTCGTAGCTTGACCTATCCGAGCGTGCCCTGAGAAAGAGATATGTGCAGCTCCTATCGGGATTTGTCGGCACATTCGGGCGGTGTTGCTGGACTTGTTTTAACCTGTCGAATCATCTTGTTGTACCAAGATACCGAGTCTGATCGGTGTGTCTTGGGTGGAGGTCTATTCCTTCGTTGACCGTGAGAGCTTGTTATGGGCTAAGTTGGGACCCCCCTGCAGGGATTGATCTTTCGAAAGCCGTGCTCGCGGTTATGGGCAGATGGGAATTTGTTAATGTCCGGTTGTAGATAACTTTAACTTAACTTAATTAAAATGAATCAACCGTGTGTGTTACCGTGATGGCCCCTTCTCGGCGGAGTCCGGGAAGTGGACACAGTGTTGGAGTTATGCTTGCGCAGGTTGTTCCTTTAGCTTCTCGCTCGTGCTTCGCCTCCTCTTCTCGCTCTCTTTTGCGTATAAGTTAGCCACCACATATGCTAGTCGCTTGCTGCAGCTCCACATATTTTTGCCTTATCCATTCCTATGAGCTTAAATAGTCTTGATCGCGTGGGTGTGAGATTGCTGAGTCCCTGTGGCTCACAGATACTATAACTCCAGATGCAGGTCCAGGTGTTTCTGCTCCAGTTGACGATTACGAGCTCAAGTGGGAGTTCGACGAGGACTCTCAGCGATACTACGTGTCTTTTCCGGATGATCAGTAGTGGTGCCTAGTTGGGGTTATCGATTCAGGGCCTTGTCGCACGTTGGGTTCTTTTCTATTTTGGCGCCGTAGTCGGGCCATGAGTGTTTGTTTGATGGATGTTATTTATGTACTCTGATGTGACGTGGCGAGTGTAAGCCAACTATGTTATCTCCCCCTTTTATTATATATTACATGGGATGTTGTAATGATTGCCTGACTTGCGACATTGCTTTCAATGCGGTTATGCCTCTAAGTCGTGCCTCGACACGTGGGAGCTATAGCCGCATCGAGGGCGTTACACCGTGGTAGCGGAGTCCTAATGGAAACTAAGGGATATTAAGGCCTCCTTTTAATAGAGAACCGTACCAAAGCATTAACACTTAGTGAATACATGAACTCCTCAAACTATGGTCATCACCGAGAAGTATCCCGATTATTGTCACTTCGGGGTTGTCGGATCATAACACATAATAGGTGACTATAGACTTGCAAGATACGATCAAGAACTCACATATATTCATGAAAACATAATAGGTTCAGATCTGACCTAGTGACAAGCATTAAGCATAGCAAAGTCATAGCAACATTAATCTCAAAACATAATGGATACTAGGGATCAAACCCTAACAAAACTAAGTTGATTACATGGTAGATCTCATCCAACCCATCACCGTCCAGCAAGCCTATGATGGAATTACTCATGCACGGCGGTGAGCATCATGAAATTGGTGATGGAGGATGGTTGATGATGATGACGGCAACGAATCCAACTCTATGGAGCCCCTAACGGACTCCAGATCAGCCCTCCCGAGAGATATTAGGGCTTGGCGGCGACTCCGTATTGTAAAACGCAATGAAACTTTCTCTCTGATTTTTTTCTCTGCGAAAGCAACTATATGGGGTTGGAGTTGAGGTTGGTGGATGTCCAGGGGGCCCACGAGGCGGGGGGCACGCCCTAGGGGGGCGCCCCCCACCCTCGTGGACAGGGTGTGGGCCCCATGGTGCTAATTCTTTCGCCAATAGTTTTTATTAATTCTGAAAAGTTGCTCCATGGATTTTCAGGTCATTCCGAGAACTTTTATTTCTGCACAAAAATAACACGATGGCAGTTTGTCTGAAAACAACGTCAGTCTGGGTTAGTTCCATTCAAATCATGCAAGTTAGAGTCCAAAACAAGGGCAAAAGTGTTTGGAAAAGTAGATACGACGGAGACGTATCAACTCCCCCAAGCTTAAACCTTTGCTTGTCCTCAAGCAATTCAGTTGACAAACTGAAAGTGATAAAGAAATACTTTTACAAACTCTGTTTGCTCTTGTCGTTGCAAATATGTAAAGCCAGCATTCAAGTTTTTAGCAAATATTATGAACTAACCATATTCACAATAACACTTAGGTCTCATGTTTACACATAGCAATGGCATAATCAACTAGTGAGCAATAATAATAAATCTCGGATGACAACACTTTCTCAAAACAATCATAATATGATATAACAAGATGGTATCTCACTAGCCCTTCCTAAGACCGCAAAACATAAATGCATAGCACCTTTAAAGATCAAGGACTGACTAAACATTGTAATTCATGGTAAAAGAGATCTAGTCATAGTCATACACAATATAAATTAATAGTAATGCATGCAAATGACAGCGGTGCTCTCCAGCGGGTGCTTTTTAATAAGAGGGTGATGAGTCAACATAAAAGTAAATATATAGGCCCTTCGTAGAGGGAAGCAGGGATTTGTAGAGGTGCCAGAGCTCGATTTTGAAATAGAGATAAATAACATTTTGAGCGGTATACTTTCACTGTCAACATAACAACTGAGAGATCTCGATATCTTCCATGCTACACACATTATAGGCGGTTCCCAAACAGAATGGTAAAGTTTATACTCCTCCACCACCAACAAGCATCAATCCATGGCTTGCCCGAAACAACGGGTGCCTCCAACTAACAACAATCCTAGGGGAGTTTTGTTTGCAATTATTTTGATTTTATTTAAGCCTGGGACTTGACATCCCAGTTACCAGCCATTTTCTCATGAATGAGGAGCGGAGTCCACTCCTCTTGAGAATAACCCACCTAGCATGGAAGATACAGAAAACCCTAGTTGATACATGGGCTGTTCAAGCATACAAAACAGAATTTCATTTGAAGGTTTAGAGATTGGCACATACAAATTTACTTGGAACGGCAGGTAGATACCGCATATAGGAAGGTATGGTGGACTCATATGGAATAACTTTGGGGTTTATGGAGTTTGGATGCACAAGCAGTATTCCCTCTTAGTACAGGTGAATGCTAGAAAGAGACTGGGAAGCGACCAACTAGAGAGCAACAACAATCATGAACATTCATTAAAATTAATCAACACTGAGTGCAAGCATGAGTAGGATATAATCCACCATGAACATAAATATCGTGAAGGCTATGTTGATTTTGTTTCAACTACATGCGTGAACATGTGCCAAGTCAAGTCACTCGAATCATTCAAAGGAGGATACCACCCTATCATACCACATCACAACCATTTTAGTAGCATGTTGGCATGCAAGGTAAACCATTATAAGCTCCTAGCTAATTAAGCATGGCATAAGCAACTATAATCTCTAATTGTCATTGCAAACATGTTTATTCATAATAGGTTGAATTAGGAATGATGAACTAATCATATTTACAAAAACAAGAGAGGTCGAGTTCATACTAGCTTCTCTCATCTCAATCAGTCCATCACATATCGTCATTATTGCCTTTTACTTGCACGACAAAACGATGTGGATAATAATAATAGTGCATGTGCATTGGACTAAGCTGGAATCTGCAAGCATTCAATTCAAGGGAGAAGACAAAGTAATATGGGCTCTTGGTTAAATCAATAATCATGCATATGAGAGCCATTAAACATTTTCATCATGGTCTTCTCCTCTCGACCCCCAAAGAAAAGAAAGAAATAAAACTATTTACACGGGAAAGCTCCCAACAAGCAAAAGAAGAACGAGAAATCTTTTTGGGTTTTCTTTTAATTACTACTACAAGCATGGAAAGTAAGCAAACTATTTTTTTTGGTTTTTCTTAAAGTTATTCAAACACACAAGAAGAAAGCTAGAAAAAGAAAATAAACTAGCATGGATAGTACAACGAAAAAGTATGAGCACCGACAACTAGAATGAGTGTGTGAACATGAATGTAATGTTGGTGAGAAATATGTACTCCCCCAAGCTTAGGCTTGGCCTAAGTTGGTCTATGCCCATGGCTCACGGCTACTCTCTCCGGTGTATTGAGGAGTGTCATCTGGGTACCACTGGCTGGCGATCTCCTCCGGATCCCACTGATAAAAGGACTGACGATACACTACAAAAAAAATACACTTCCGTGATGATATGTGTTTGTCACAGTAGGTCGCGTTTTTTGTCATGCATGTACATCCATGATGATTTTATGACAGAATCAAGATAGTCATACATGTGCTGTCATAGAAGTGTTCCATGACATTGCCAAAATTATCATCACGGAAGTGTCCACTTCCATGACGATAAATCGCGCATCACAGAAGTGCTTTCGTTAAGGGTGGACGACACGTGGCATCCACCGTAACGGAATGCTGTTAAGCTATCGGGTCGGGTTTTGGATCCGATAATCCGTTAACAGCCCCGACCAATGGGGATTTTCCACGTGTAAAATCATCATTGGCTGGAGGAAACACGTGTCGGCTCATCGTTGGGATAGATGTCATCCACTCATTGGACAGAAGGCGCCTATGATACGTCGACACGTGGCACGGCCCAACAGAGGCCCATTCCTGTGAAAAGGCCGGACTGTTTGACTTGGTCAAAAGATGGCGGGCCGGCCCATGTAATGCTTGTTAACGGCATGTTCGCATATAGCCCATTTACAGCCCGCTAACCCAAGGCCTGTTACGCCCTATCTGAATTAGGCCCAGTAGCGTCATCTGGGCCATCCAATATGATTCCATCCCGTTTTCACTTCTGGCCCACGTATGGCCCATGACGTCTTTGGTCCCATATGAGGCCCTATGTAACTCTTGGCCTATTAACGGCCCGTGGTGAAACTGGCCCGTAATGAACAATGTATCACTTTACACCCATTAACGGCCCGTGGTGAAACTGGCCTGTAATGAACAGTGTATCACTTTATACCCATTAACGGCCCGTTATTCCGTTGGGCCATTTCCAGCCCATGTTATCTTTCGGCCTTCTCAGAGCCCATTTATTCTTGGGCTCATTTCTAGCATTCGTTTACTTACGGCCAGTTACTGTCATTTTCTGCTTGTGGGCCAAATTCAGCCTGTGGTTACAGTCGGCCCGTTTGTGGTCCGTTAATACGTTGGGACGTTTTCATAGTGTCATTAAATATGGCCTATTAATGATGGCCCGTTATGGTCGGCCCATGAATGGACGATTCCAACTCTAGCCCGTTTACGACCATATTGCGGCCTGTTATTGGCCCATGTTTGGCCAATTGATCGTACTGCCCGTATAAGGCCCATTGATGATACGGCCCGTAGAAGGCCCATTTTTTCTACGGCCCGTAGAAGACCCACTATTTCTACGGCCCGTACAAGGCCCACTGTTTCTACGGCCCGTAGGAGGCCCAGTGTCACTACAGTAAATATTAGCCCATGGTTATTGTGGCCTAGTTCTAAAAAATAGGTTATTGCAGCCACTAGCAAACCGCGGAAAAAGAACTTCTATGACTACAAGCAAACAAATAAACAAGACAACAAGGAAATAAATAAGCAAGCAACTTACGCTAGGCTATCACGGCTATCACACATTTTACATCCACTAGGCATCAAAGTTCGCCACCCGTGCAAATAAACGCGCCGACAAAAGAATGTACAAAACTGAGAGAACTTCAGAAGGCACTAGGCCTGGCCAGGTCGGGCCCCTCAAACAGCTGAAGAAGCCGAGTAGACCTTAGTTGTGTCAATGATAGATGCATCAACACTAGATTTAAGGCATGATGGTGCGCATGGCAGTCCTCTGACATCTTCATTGCATCTTTGACTTCAAGTCGGAGCTGAGCTGAAGCAAGCCTTTCCGCTTTAGGTTGAGATTGAAGAAGTCGAACTGATTGAGGCAGCAACTGCACAGAGGTTGTCTCACACCTGCTAGTGAGTAGCTTCAACTCACTGTCTTCATCAAGACAGGACCTTGGGGTCATCTCGTTGTCCTCAAGATGGTTTGGCTCACTATCTTCCCTAAAGTTCCGCCTGGCGTAAGAGATACGACTCTGAAAGAGAAAGAAGGAGACACATAACATGTTTCACAATTATATAAGAAAATAAATGGATCTGTTCTGCATAAGGAACATGTTTTTACAACTACAATTTGAAACTGGTAGTTGTTGCAAACATCCAATCAGATGTAAATAGCAAAGCAAACAACAGTGGAGGAAATGATGCCTATCCAAATCTATACTAGAACAAAGTTTGAAGGCTTGAGAAGGATGAACTTACATTACATGTTAACACGGGCTGGACAAAGCCCTTCTCCATGTTGATGGAAGGATAAATCAATAAATTCCCCAAAGAAAATTCTTTATAAGCGTTGCCATTATTCTATATTTTGCAAAGAGTAAATATAGATCAAATAATATTGGAAGAAACAGAGGATAATGAAGCTCAGGTGCAGACTGATGATACATAATCAAATAGCAATTAATTAAGTACAATGATACAAGGCAAAAGGGAGAGAGGTACTGACAAGAGCAATGCAGAGCCCATTATTGTTTTGAGATCGTATGATCCTTTGAGCAAGGAGATTCATCTGAAATTAGTTTTCATACAAGAGAGAAGGTAAGGCACAAGCAGAAATTTAGGAGTTCAAATTTTGAATTGATATCATAGACAGTACCTGACGCTGGGGTCCCAGTAGTTCTAATAAGGGTTTGGCCACTGGAGTAGGGGTAAAGTGTGGTACAGTTGGGCCTGTGTTTTCTCTGGTTGCTGATCTATCTGATTTAACAGGTATCACTACCTTTTCCAAATACCTAGTTTGTACTCCTTGAGGATCTGCACTGACCCTCTTCCTTTTGGACATCTATTACGAAAGAACAACATTTGACTGGAAAAACATAGTGTGACGACACATGGAAAAGGTACAGAAAATGGATAGGTATATGCATATACTCATATATGATGCTTAAACTAAGCAGATGGTGTAACAAAGTAGAAGTAATGCAAGAGGTCAGATGCAAAATATGTGCGACCAATACAACTTTGCAAAGTTAGAGCAAACACCTTGATGGGTGAATAAGATAGGCCATCCTCCACCATGCCAAGTTTGTTAGCCAGTGGATCATTCCGCAATATTCCTCTCGTGCGCCCATTCTCATATTCATTTTGATAATGTTCAATATCTGACATGCATGAGAACATAAAAACAAGTGAGATTTTCTTTGTAATGCAGAAGTGATTCTAATCCAATACTGCCTCCCTGTAAACCCCTTTGTGCTATCTCTGCAATTCTTTTAAAAGATGCCATGCATGCTGTAATTTGTTGTGTGCATTAATATAATGTGGCCTACTACTCAAAATATTAGAGCTCCAGAAGTGATGACACTTCGCAGTTGACAGCTTCAACATATAGTAAAGAAGAACAAGTCGACCTGACCTGACAGGTTCAAAATATACTAAGGGAGAACAACTCGAGCTGACCAGTCGACTGCACGAGAAGAGTATCATCTTAAAGAAGAGCAGAAGAGCAAGCAGATTGAAGATATTACAAGTCTTTCAATACAATGTTGGTTCCACCCATGATGAACCAAAGCGCACAGAGAAATACTATTCTTTCCAGTCTCTCCATATGTGGCTCCCATGCATTTCGAAACTAAAGTAGGAACATTTAGCTAACCAATTAAACATCTTTCAGTTTTACTAATATCAACAATAATATCAGATATGAATTTGTACAACTAAGCTTGTTTAGCTCGATGGGTGGAGCAGTACTATTACGACACGAACCACGTAGGCTAATTGTGGTCATCATAAAATGGGGAAAACATAAACATGATGAGTACAGTGTTGACCGTGGCAGTGGGATGGCAGATCTGAAGCTGCAAACCGCGCAAAGGGTAGTTAGCAACCGATGTTTGCTTTGAAATAACAACTAAGATTTGGTATGGACAAGAAAGTACAGTCAACAAGTGACAAAGAAATGCAATTATGCTGTCTCTCTATATGTCGCGACATGCATTTGGAAACTCAAGTGGGACCTTTATCTAACCAATAAATGTGTCGGTTAACTAATATCAGTATCATGTCACAATCATATTTGAACAACTAAGCTTTCGAATTCTGAGTGTTGTGTTGTTTAGCTTGAAGGGTGGAGTAATGCTAGTACGACAGAAAGCACCTACACAAATCATAGTATAGTAGATAAAAGGGGAAAACCCAAAGCATCAAGAGAAAAATCAGGAAAGTGGAACTAGCTGGACCAGTGGGTGGTGCACATGCTTCTCGAAACGAATATAGGAACATTAGGTGACCAACTAAACATTCTCTGTTTTAGTGATATGAGCATCATATCAGATTCGTATTTCAACACGTAAGCTTTGGGTTGAGGTCTTGAGGAGCAGTGCTAGCACGACACGAAGCACCTACGATGATGGTAGTGAATATAAAGGGCGGGAACCATAAGCTTTACGAGTATAGTGCCCGTGCCATGGCGGATCTGAAGGTGCAAACCGGACAAAGCTACTTCGCAACCAATGTTTGCTTTCAACTAGCCACTACGATTTGGTATAGACAAGAAAAGTACAGTAGACAAATTACGATCTATTTTGCGAGTGAGATCAATAACTTAAGCACATATGGAAGAGTACCACCTCTCTTGCGACGCCGTGTAGGCCTATGCTGATACGTTGAGGGTGCTGCGGGTGCGATACGGCCGGGTCGGGGGATATATCCTGTTGTCGTGGACAAGGCGGTCGTAGGAGCGACAACAGCAAGGTGGACGACGGCGCCGATGAAGCGAGAGGAGGCGATGAAAGGATCCTCGTCCAGCGCCGTGGATGAGAGACGTCCATCTCTTGCAGTGGACGACGGGGTAGGGGTAGCAGCTCCGGCAAGGTGGAGGATGGGGTGGCGGACGGAGGAGCCTAGCCGCAGTGCGGAGGTTGTCGTGTCACCGATGGTGTATGAATGGGGAAATGGGGGGGAGGGGGGATCTCAAACTTTGGGACGCGCTTCTCTGAAATGGGGGAAAGTTACGAACTTATCCCCCGTTTAAAATTTCGGACATCGCGTCGGTTGGGGATAGGACGGTAATCTTGCATCTCCCAAATATTTGCCGGTAACTATTTCGGGCGAGGAGAGGGTGTTTTGCCGCCCACGGTTGGCGCCCATTGTGTATGAACAGGGCTGACAGGTAGGGCGGTTGTGTCATGTCTAATGTTAGTTACACGTCTGCCCCTATTTAAAATATTAGCCTACATCGATTTCAGACGAGGAGAGTTTGTTTTGCCGCCCACCATGTATGAATGGGGAAATGGAGGAAGAGACACCTGTCTTTCGGACGAGCTTGAATCAAATGTGTTTTGCCACCCATGTTTGGTGCCCACCGTGTCTGAATGGGCTCAGAGGCCGTCGTGTCACGTCTGATTGAACTTACTAGTCTACCCCTATCGACAGCAGTGTAAATTCCGGTCGATAAGGATGTCAAGTGTCAGGGGTAGACAGTAATTTCCATCTCGCAAACACTTGTTTTGGGCAGCCCACAAATTATAGTGGGTGTTTAGCCGCTTCGTTCAAAACTTGGGAGAATTAGCATTCACGTTTGCCCTGGGCCCTGGCAAACTAAATTGAAATCCAATTTGTATTCGATTATGAATATCCATAGATAATTATATGTTTTGTTATTTATTTCTTCAAAACCACAACAAAGATTTATTCCACCTTTATATATGATTATGATTTAGAAATGTTGTGATCTTCGAATTCAGTAGGTTGGATACACTCTGAGTCAAACAGTTATTTTATCCAATACAATATGCTCACACGAAAAACAGTTCACCTTATGTCAATCATACAAGTACTGAGGATTACCTCGCCTAAAATATCCGGATCATTACAACACATGGACAACATAGGGGCTCTTGCAACATAATCCATTCAGAGACATGACACAACATGCAAGTACAATAATCTAATGACAATTTCAACTGGTATCTAAAGAAGACTCGGGATTACCTTGGGCTTCAGATAGTAGAAACAGCAGGACCTCCTCCGTCTTCAAATGCAACATTCTTACTTCCTCCAATTCTTGGGTTGCTTGCATAATGTGTGCCGCTAATTCCGTAATTTCCAGCCTCAAGATAAAGATTACCTCATTCATGGCAACCACACCATCTCTTTCTGCCTCTAGTAGAGCCTCAAGCACTATAATATATGTGCTCAGACTGCTCTCCGGCGGTGTTGCCTCTGAACTGCTACCATCTGGTAACATGGATGGCACACTGCTTCCACAAATAGATTCTAGGGTTGTACATTGTGTCCTAGTGTGAACGGCATCCTGAAAGGTTTCCGCTGGACATAAGTAAGAGATAGTTATTGTATGATCCAGGCAGTAAGCTTACATGGTAAACGACGAACGAATTATTGCCGAGCATGGCAAACTATATTTAAATGGTTCGAAGCAGCATCAGCCGAAAAGAAATTAAAATGGTAAGATGAAACTAGGGATGTAAGTGGCAAATAAACGACATCCGCCAGTCCCATCTAGTTAGTTTTTGCTACCTCCCTAGTTCATTTTCCTCGAAAAACAAAAACTCTTTTGAACTATCATACCACTAGTGGACTTTAATCAAGATTAAACGGGACCCAGTTGACATCCCTAGTTGAAGGGAGTGTACCACCACTATATTTAAGTTGCCAAGGCATCTAAGCAGTTGAAATAATCTAAGAAAGCACTTAACAGTGTGGCCTCATATAAACTACGAAGACAGTCTTGTGATGAAGTTGAGAGGAAAAGTTAAGTACTCAAAAGAAATAGGCATGCATTTCTTTATGATCGTACAGCAGGCACTACTGACATATTGGCCAACTCAGGTATAGCGTAACAACAAACAAGCATTCGAATCAAGCAATACAGTAAAGCAGACAACTGAACTATTTGTAATTTGGTAGGATTACAGGTTGAGGGCACAAGCCAAGAAAGCAGCCCACTCGCGTTACATTTCACATGTACTAGAGCACACTGGCTTACCATATGTTGCTGTGAAGCCTCGCTGCTGTTGCAATGTTCTTTGAAGATATCGTCAGCATCCCGTGGTTGCAAATCTAGTTGTTGTAGTTTATTATGTACCCTCTATTTAGGTAAAATTAATTTTAATCGCATGCACTGGTCTGAGTTGATCATCAATGGTTCATCTAAACTAATGAAAGAAGGGTGTGTGCATACATGATAATATATCTGCTTCCCTCTATTTTTATGCTTGTTTGAGGTGCCAGCCCCAAAAGAACAAATATTTTGCTTGATGGGGTTGGCAGCTCCATAATTAATAGAAGCATCAAATTAGTCATGCAACTCGGGAAGATCAAGAACACACAAACTAGTAATGAACAGAGGCTCGGAGCAGTGATGTAATAGCTAGCATCAGAAAATGTAGGGTAAAACAAACAAAAAGCAGCGGAACCACATGCTAGTTTGCTGATGTGTAATTAAGCATAGAGAACATTAAGCAGTCTGATGGAACTAACAGGTGGCATCAGAACAAAATTAAAGCATATTAACTATATGTGCACCGGTATGTAATTTAGCACATGTAACATGTTCACTGCCAGAAGTATGGCCCTACAGGTGCAAGCAGAATAATGCGTCTCATGAAAAAGGGAATGATGCCCTAAAGAAATTCAAAGGTGCGGTGCTTATGCTAGGAAAGTGAACGTAGGCGCCGGCGGTTGGATAATAGTACCTGATTCTCGGCGGCGTATGGGTATCGTTGTCATACTTGATAGCTAAGGATCGTCGATGGTGCTCGTGTTGCGGTTGACTTTGGGCCAGCTGTCGCTGTTGCTGAAGCAGCTCCGGTGCTACAGTTGCGGCGCCTGTCGACATACAAGAAAGCTCATCTGTGGTAAGTGAACAGTTGCACGATAAAGAGAAAAAACGAAGGAATACAAATCGAAATAACCTGATGAGGCTGCGGCGTCGGTAAAGCAGGGCCGGTGGAGTTGAATATGGCGTCCGTGGAGTGGGTCCAGTGCAGTGGACGAAGGCTTCGGCGGGCGTGTTGTACAGTGCTTTCGGTGAGGCGGATCTGTTACGGCGGACGAGGGCTTGTATGAAAGGCCAGCGAAGGGGCGGAAGAGGGAGTCACTAAAGGGCCTACATTGTGGTGGACGAGGGCGCCGGTTAAGCAGATCCAGTGCGGTGGACCATGATGGCGGTCAAGGAGATTTGGAGCGGTGGACAAGCCAGTCGCTGAAGCGGCTCCGGTGAAGTGGTGAGTTGGCAGTTGCGGGTTCCAAGGTGCGGAAGGTAGATCCGGCGGGGTGTGAGGTCCACCGCTGTGGCGAAGGACTAGATTCGGCGGCTTGCCGTGGTTGGGGGGTCGGGGAGGGGAAGGGGAGGGGCTCTGGGGAAGAATGTTGGGGGCAAAGAGGGGAAAACAATGGAGTTACCAAAGTATCCCTTTTCCGTTCATGTGGCAGGGGTAAAATAGGAATATCGCAGGGCTAAACTTTCAGGCGCGTGACATTTTGATGTGAGCGGGAAGTTTGAAAGCTTTTGGCGCCTAAATTTATAAGTATTCTCCTCTCGTACGGCCGACAATTTGTTTGTTTTGCACGCAAAAAAATGTGCAAGTTTTGAAAATCAATGTCTCCAACTAGAAACTTAGATTGTCCATTCAATTCAAATATGGATCATTGAGCTACTACAAGCAAATACCATCATACGGTCCAATTCAAATGAAATTCCAAATGTGTTTATCCTAAATATGATGACAAAAGCAAAAATGTGTATGTGTATGAATAAAGTGGATGATTATAAAGTTTGAACATGCCCGTATGTATATATCTCTAGGTTTGATATATGAATTTGAAATCACAAAATCCCGGCTTAAAAAATGTACCTCCGTTTAAATGAATTAGGAAAGCTAATGATGGAGTCGAATTCCAAAATTCCAATCTTAGGTTTGTAATTCTGGTACATCAAGGTATATCATGCATGTTCAAAAGTATCGTTATCTCATAGTACAAACTGTGAAACAAATTGATCAACCATGAGTGCACAATATCTCAATTACGCTAAAGTCCCTCAAATATAGACACCTCACTCTGTATCTGAAGTCAACCCCCCCCACCACACACACACACACACACACACATAGAGACGTCCTTCTCTCCCCCAAACACCAACACACGAGCACATTAACACCCCTCTCTCTTGTAAAGTTCGGACCCCAACATAGGTCTCTATCACTTTGTCTCTCTGGCATGCACACATCTCTTCCCTCACTCTCTAGGTCTCCTGCTATCTCTCTTACCCAAGCACACGCACTATGTAGAGTGTATATTTCCCATGCACACAAAACGTCGCCCCCAAACGTCTATCTCCCTAGTTATGTGGTTCTCGCGCACTCACCTCACACACCACCCCCACTGCAAACAAGCACACTTTGTCTCCTTGTGCACCACTCTCCTCTTTCTATCTCTCCCACATGCAGACCCGCCCCAACTCCTTCCCTGTATACATATATGTCATGACTCTTTGCATAGCTCCCTAATGTATAATCGTTCTCGATTTCGCACATTGTTCTCTACACCATCTATTCTAGATCTCTCATGAAGTCCCTATCACACACACGATGACTCGCTTCCCTTGCGTCTCCGTTCATAGGCCAATTTCAGACAACATCAACATTGTCTCCCTATCTATACGCCATTTATGGACACAAACGACCCCTCTCGTCCCCTCTCTACCTCTCTATCTCTCTCCATCACTAGCTCTCTCTTTCTCTCGCTCTCACACCCCTCTCCCACACACACACTCGATGTCTCTTCCAAATAGTCTGCTCCCCCCGCTCGCACCCGTGCTATCCCGCTACTACACATGTCACACCATTCCCCCTTCCCTTATACTAGGTTTACATCATCAGTGGTCTCTCTACTCCACATACACTCTCTCCCTCTCACACACAAACGCGTGCACAAACACAGACAGACACGCACAAACACCCATTTAGCTGGATCCTCATCTCTCCCCATGTCCGCATGTGTATCTCACACACTCACTCTCTAATTATGTGTATGTGTCTCCACGTTACACAACACAAAGCCCCATGTACATGTGTCTCTCTATCCTCCACACACAGACACAAAGAATCTGTTATCATTGCCTCAGTCTCTAACATATCACACACGCACACTGTCTCTCTCTCTCGCAAACATGCTTAACAAGGGTTTCCCCGTGAATAACTTATCGTCTATTCATCAGTAGTCGTGGCAGTACGGAGAACACGAGACATGAAAAAGAATAAATCTACACATGCTTAGACCACCTAGTATAACTACTAAGACTAGACCAAGCCAAAAAGCGCGCCGCCGTCACCCCCTCCTTGCCAGCGACGGGAAAATCTTTGTTTTACACAGTCAAGAAGTCATTGTGCTAAGGCCCCACATGCCGAGGCATTGAATAGAATGTAGATGCTAGTTTACGGAAGCAAGTATCGATAATACGTTTGTATCTCAATACTTATATTTCTTCTCTTATAAAAAACCGAGTTGGTGATGATGGTACGTGTGCTATCCTGCAATATAGACCGTCTGGTCTATATCTGACGGATGGAAATTAAACTAAAAGATACCCGCACCCCTCTCCACATTTGCAGACAAGGACTTCCCTCATTCATCCTTATCTCCAACAAACCTCATTGTTGAGCAATTAAGAAAGGAAGCCTCTGGAACAAACTGGCCTGGTGGCCGCTGCCGGCATCGTCAATCCCCATGCCTCCGCTCAGTCCGACCACCAACCACCACCACACCCCACTCCTCTTCACCTTATCTCATATTTCTCGAGATATCATTAGTTTTTACACATGGGATTACTCCCACAAGGGTCAATCACAACAAGTGTTTTATAAAAAAATGCATCTTGATGTTCCGTGCAATGCACGGATCTTGCTAGTACTCCTAAACAAGACTAAGTTGGTGATGCTGGTGTGTCTGCCATCCGTCGTTTCTGACCATTAGATCTACATCTAACGATTGTGAGGTAAGTTGTTGCCTTTTCTCACCATTGTCCCTCTTGTCTACCAACTTGCAGAAAACCCCATAATTAGTATCTTAAAACCAACCACATCCCTCCCTGACCTCACCAAAACAGCCCAAGGAATATATTCTAATTGAAACATAATATATCTCTAGTGACATATGTATATCAAAATTAGAGTGTTTTGTACCAAGTTTGTGAATAAGTATTATTCTAATTATGATTCGTTGCAACGGACATGAACATTGCTAGTATTTCCAACCATGCATTTTTTCCTAGTATTCCATAGTTTCGAGTTTTCCATCAAGATATTAGTCACTCATGGTTGATATTTAGTTTCAATCATGTACGCATATGTGCTATGTAACTAGCCTTGCTTATTGGCTTCCGAAGCTTAACTTTCACTCGTACTTACAATATGTAGAGTATTTAACAAAAAACTACCACTTTCAACCAGCCCTAGGAAGAATCTATTGTACAAAAAATAGCAAAAACATACCCAAAATTTCTTAATCCACGCCAAAAACTACTACGTAGTACTCCTACCAATTAGGTTCGTTTAAACCCATTTATGACAGGGTTGGCCCACACGTCTGTGTTGACGAGGCAGCTTAAACCAACACATTTTGTTTGACCGTTGACACGAGGGACCCACATCTGACCTTCTATCCTATTATTCCCCCTCAAATCATTATTTTTCCTGAACATTACTTCAAACAATACTGATGTGTGTTCGTCGGTGGCGCCGGTGATGAGCGAGTTGGCCGCCGCTCCGTCAGACGGGCCGGACGCCACGCTGGCCTCCGCACGGGTTGGCAGACTGGCCCGAGCGTGACTCACGAGCGAGCAAGCCGCCGCGCTGGCCTTCGCTCGAGCCAGATGGCTGGCCTTAGCGTGGCGCACGCGAGCAAGCCGCCGCGCTGCCGTGCCAATCTAGCTAGCAAACCTTGTAGACAAGCAGCTGGATGGAGCTATCTTGGCTAGCTAGCGGCCGCAAGCGCCGGATGGAGCTGGCATCCGGGCTGCCGCAACATGGGCTCCACACCACCGGCGGTTTTGACCTCGCCTTCTGCCGGTGGCGGTAGCTGCGTCCCATGGCCGAGGATAACTAGGTGGACGGGCCGGAGGTAGGAGGTCACTCGAGGATTTTTTTGGTAAGAGCATGTACAATGGTTGATAAGGTAGTCTTATCTTAAGTCTGCCACGTATGCAAGTGGTAGTAGTTTCTTGGCATTTTAGTGGTTTGTTGCATTATTAGGGGTTTCTTGTAAGGAACAATATACGCACTACTAGCGACAAAAGACGATTCCATGTTGTGTTGTACTCCAACAAGTACTACTAGTGGTCGCGGGAGTGTATACCTCGTTTTGTGGGTTCGATCCCGGCCGAACGCACGGCGGCCTTTTTTTAAATAGTACTACTACACTTCGCTGCGAGCCAATATTTTACACGGGTAGTTTGTGTTTTGAAGTCAAACGGATGTGCGGCCCCACAATCTGGGTGCACTGGATAGCCTAGCCACGTGAACGGGTTTTCCTTCCCAGCATCCTGTGGCTTGCGTGCTCGCCCTAGCCGCACCTCGCTTGCAGCTTCCTCATCAGCTAGTAGCATATTTAAACTAGGGCCTCCCAATTAAGCCCGAGGAGCCAGAAAAGCCTGGCGGGGCATTGGGAACTATGCAATATGGCTCTATACGTAAAGTGCTCTACTACTACTCTGTAGCTTGTGGCATTGCACGCATGGACTTCACTCCATTATCGGCTCTACTATAAAAGAAATTCCTATTGACGTGTTTTTTTTTTGAAACGGAGGCAAAAGCTTTGCTTCATCTCATTCATAAAGAAGGAACTACTATGAAAGTTTGACCAGATCCATTACACCTCCACAAATGGAAGCGAAAAGCCTAGTCTCGCTGTATCAAATAACTCAAATGTTCTGCCCTCGCAGTAATCGTCGCTGATAAACAGGCTGCTAGTGTGTGCGTGAGAGGAGCGGCTGAGTGGGCCAGCTACGTGAGAGGACCGGCTGAATAGAGCACCGAGAGTACCCACTAGGCCACTACGCAGGTGTACTTTCCCTGCATTGATAGTACAGTGATGGTTCTAGAGAACAGTAGTACCCTCCACTTCCAGTTGTAGCTCCTTGGCCCTGAGATTCAAGAGTTCAGAACTAGTGCACTATACTAGAACTAGACAAGAAGTACAGTACATCGCACTACTAGTTGAGAAAAGTAGTACTAGTACTGCTACAGTACGAGTACATACTCCTCCGTCACATAATGTAAGACATTTTTTGACACTAGTTGGTGTGTACAAAAAATGGAAAAAACATACCCAAAATTTCTTAATCCACGCCAAAAACTAATACCTAGTGCCAAAAATTTCTTACTAATGCTATTATTTACAGTATAATGCAATCCCATAACGTTCCATAATGCTAGTACTAGTAGTAAATAATAGCCTCACCACTTCGTTGAGGAACGATCTACAGTTGGAAGGGACGAGGCCCTGAGGTTACTACGCTCTTATCTCCTCCTCGCCAGTTCCCCTCCCCCCGAAGAGAAGGCAGTTTGTCGCTGCTCCCATGGATTCGCCACGCGGTTCTCCTCCTCGTCGGGGCTAGGAGACCTTGGACGACGATCCTCTGGGAGAAATTGCACGCTACTCCGACATCCTCACCGCGGCAAGACTCGGTGCTTCCCGCACTAACTTTTTCAAGACACTGCTTAAACAGGCTTGGGAAAAGGTCATGCTTGTTGGTCTTCCATGCGTCCTCGAGGAGAAGGTTCTTCTATGGGACAATCCTTCGAACAGTCCACCGCTCCCTGGCCACGGTTGCACGTTGACTCCGCTAGAGTTGCTGACGTTGAGAGGTAGTCGGATTTTGTCCGATGAGCAGGTCAGTAATGGAGTTTGATCATGTAGTACTTAGTTATTCCATTTCCATCCCATAATTTCTCCGCTGCCCACCGTCTTATATATAGGTCTGGGTCGGTGCCAACAAAGATTGGCTTGCATACCTCCGGCCGGATACCACCATCATTTTGCACAACATCCACAACAGTGCGGCCGTTCTGGTAGACCCCTTCTCCACCATTAGGATCGGCCTTCCGGACTGGCTGGGCTTGAATAGTATGATGATGCCTACATGAGATTGAAGAAGATAGCAATTGTGGACCCGCCGACAAAGCGACACGGCTACAACGATTACTATCTCATCGCGGTGTTCGACATAAGGATTGCCATCAATGCAAGAGGCAGTAATGTCAGAGGCTGGCGCATGTTGGCGGCGGCAGATTTGTACCCCTACACGTTCGAAGACGCCGTGCGCCATCTAGGCCGCATCTTCGCGGTGACAAGCCAGGGGACTTGTTTCATATGGTTGCCATCCTACGGTATGGGAGATTACAAACGGAATGCACAAACCATCATTTGCATCCCTAATGGTACTCCATTATTTTGCAGGGACCAGTTATCCCTCGATCAAAATAAGATCGCCGATCCTGGATGTGCATTTGCATCCTCGATTCGGTCTAACCTGGAACCTTGTAGCTGGCTTTGGCATACTAGGATCAACTCTCTTAGCAGTCGTTACCCATGGTACCACTGATGTGCAACATGGTCACACAATCTACCACGATCGGACCGTCACCATCTACCCAGGTATTCCATGTTTTAACCCTCTCGCCTTCTCTTTCATTGTTGTACTAGTAATATACTTAGTAGTACTAGTAGGAGTACTTTTTACCTTGGAAGACGCTTATAGCTAGCTAGGCCCTTGAAGACTTGAACCCACTAGCTGCCACCATTTTTATTTTTCCATGTCTTACTATCTCATCCATGTAGCCAAGAGTGTGGCTATATATAATAAGCCAGTTATTTTACTTCCTCTATACCGGAGTAGTACTATTTGCTGCACAGTATTACTGACCGCCATATTTGAGCACAACATTATTATGCGTGGACCTTGACTATGTATGTCACCATGTGTCCAGATCTGGGATGCCGCGTGTACCAGATAAACGGAGCCGAGTTCGACCCTCGTGATGCTACGTGGGTGCCGAGGAACACTCTTGGAGACTACTCGCTATTCATCGGGGAAAGCTACCCAATTGTGAAGTGGATGCCACCTTTCGTGCACGACACGTAAGGCCTACCGTTCATGAAGCATGGTTGTGTCTTCATTGCGCACCGCCGGATGAACGACATGCTGGGACACGCTATCCTTGATTTATGCTGCTTCAGCTTGGATGAGTCTCCATCATGTGGAACCGGACTAGAAAGCTGCGACAATGATTCCCGTGTCCCACCACTATGGATCGTGCCATCCATGAGGAACACCTGGGACTGGAACCTGGAGGAGGACATGTAGCCCATCTATAACGTGTAAGTGGAGTACGGTAATTGTGAACGGTAGCATTCTGAATATATGTGGACTAGTCGTGCACAAATTTATCACATGAATTGGAGATGAACTTGTGTGGCATACTGGCATTTGTCCTTT
Source organism: Triticum dicoccoides (assembly GCF_002162155.2). Classification (NCBI taxonomy): domain Eukaryota; kingdom Viridiplantae; phylum Streptophyta; class Magnoliopsida; order Poales; family Poaceae; genus Triticum; species Triticum dicoccoides. The sequence continues at coordinate 636,163,673 of NC_041385.1, forward strand.
AGAATTTATTACTAGTAAATGTGTTATGTGTACGTGCAACTTGTGTGGTTGTTGCACGGGCTCCAACACGCTCTTTGAGAAAAAAAGGTGGCACAGCTTTGGATATACGTGATGTGGCGGCATCATACAGTAGCATCATTCGCTATAGTTGTAGTACACTCCTACTAGGACGACAACTCCTATAAAACCTTGCGCTTGGCTCTTTGCCTCTTCGGGAGGTTCAACAGTTCGTACTCGTGTGAACCTTGCACTTGGCTCTTCGCCTCTTCGGAAGGTCCAACAATGATGATACTACAGTACAATATGCTTTTGGCAATCTGACACCGATTGAACTGTTGCACGTCCATCGCGAGGGAGAGGGCGAGGGCCAGGGAGAGAGAGAGGGCTTTGTAGTCAAAACCCTCTCCTCGTCCTGCGAACCACCGCACGCGTGGGCGAGGGAGAGGCGTAGTAAGCAAGCTTCTCCTCGTTCGGTGAGTTGACGGGACAGATCAAAGCAGTACTACTACTAGTAGTAGTCCATACTGCGTCCTTTCTGATTAATATGGCTTAATTTGAAACAAGAAATATACACTGGCGGTCATTTATCATGTGGTACGGAGCAAAATGAGTGAAGTGAGCGTAGAGGCATAGGGATACTGTAGAAAGGAAGTCCTCGCGATCCATTATTCCCCATCTTGGTCAGAGAGAACTATTTAACTAGTCTTCGCTGTGAAGTGACAATACACGCTGCAGCAGATGGGACACATAATTAATAAGCTGAACCAGCTTGTTGGTGTTACTAAATCAGCCTTACCCAGTACTGCCATCATGTTTGCAAGTAGAGCACGCTTCCGCAAATACACCTACGCACCTCTGTCCTCCATTAACAGACATATGGGCCCTCTTGTGGTAGACCCACATGTCATCGGTGTAACTATTTACACTTCGAAGGACGGTATATCCTAGTAGTAGTACTAGTAGAATTGAGATTTAATGCACTTTCTTCCCCGTCTTCCACTCTTCTTCCTCCTCTCTTCTTCTTCCTCCTCTCTTCCCCATCGTCGGCTGCACACCATTTACCCCCGCTCACTACTCGCCCGCCCGCGCCATCTTACTTGGTAGCTCGCGCGTACCATATCCCCCCGCTCACTACTCGGCCACACGAGGAGAAGCTTCTTCGCTCGCCCGCCCGAATCCACTTCCCCGCTGGCTCGCAGACACCGAAAACCCCAATGGCAGAACCGACTGACACGCAGAGCCGCGATTGGAATTCCCTCCCTGATGTTCTCTTGGAGCAGATCTGTAGTCGTATGGACCTACTCAGCACCGTCCGTCTGGCCGCATGCTCGATGTCTTTGTACCATCTACTCGTCTGCAACCGACTGGCTCTTTTCGAGACACCCTGCTTGCTGATGCCCGATCCTCCAGGTGGCCCAAACACCGACTTGACGATCCTACGGAGGTTGCCGTGGTGCCCCTCGACATGCTACCACTACCTGTCCACCTGTCCTTCATGCGTGACCACTACTGGGCGGGCATGAAGGCCAACTGGATCGTCCTCATCCACCACTCCGGTAGTCTGTGGCATCTCTTGGATATCTACACCCAGTGAGAGATCACCCTTCCATCGTTGGATATCGCCGCCATCGAGCCTCGCGGCCCGCCGGTCACTCCTGCCTACTATGCACGAGACGCGTCAAGCTTTTGGCTCGACCTCTGTTTGCAGAAAGTTGTAATCTACGAAGTGCCCACACCATCAGAAGACTACATGGATTACAAGCTCATTGCCTTGTTCAACATGGGATTAGTCTATCTGGAATCCGGTCGCCATACATGGTTATGGCTCATCATCAATCCTGTTGAGGCAACATTTCTGTCTGATGCTATAGTGCACGATGGTATCGTTTACGCAGTCGACGCACAGATTGGCTGCCTATACTGGTGGAATCTATCGTCGTGTAATTGTTCTATCTCATCTCATCTTTACCTTATGAATACGACTGCCTGTTCATTTGTTACAAATTTAGATACATAGCATGTCTATAACCACATCATTGCTATATGTTCCTCTCATTTCCTAGATTTTTATGACCACACATGTTATTGTTAGAGTTGATATGAGAACAATTGGCATCTAATGATTGTTAGAATACATATTATGAGCATAACATCATGATTCCTATATGTTACTCTGGTTTACAAGATTTTTATAACAACGCATGTTATTGCTTAGAGTTGATATGAGAACAGTAGTAGTAAGTGTTATGGTAGAATATGAGTACGCGCTGTCATAGCTGTTTTCCTCTCATTGTTACATGATGTTTGAACCATGACATATTGCTAGAATATGAAAGCCATTGGCTTTTTTTTAACTTGGGGTATGATTATGACCACGGCATTGCAATTCTCTGTCTATGATATGTGTCAATGTTATAATAATATTAATTCCACACATACTCTAAACATGATTGTTTATTTTTGTCCTTTTGGTCTCCAATTGGAATTGTTGCAGCAGACGCAAATGTGTTGGCCCTCATGATTCCAGGACCTGGAATCGTACCAGCCGATGGGTGGTGGTTTATCGCTCGTTCAGCTGACGGCGGTCATTTGAAGCTCATTCGCACGTAACAAATTGACCAAACCATTACATCAAACCACATGCAGTACAATGCGTGGGGCGTTCGTGACATTGATGGCTATGGCTGCTTCGTGTTCGAGAAAGATCCCGGCTCTGTTAGGCCAGGCATATTCAACTGGAGGCGGGTTTACAGCCTTGGCAACCACTCCTTGTTCCTCGGGCTCAATTATCCGATCATCCAACCAATCATCGATCATATCACCGGCGATGATTACCATGCTATGCAACTTCCATTCGCGAGGGGGGACTGTGTTTACACATCATACCATGGGTTTCATGAATCACCATATCCAGAGATTCGTCGACACAACTTGTTGCCAGATAATCTTCAGTGTGTGAAAGGCATCAAGCTTCCATGCGATGGATGTCTTTTGCAAACCCGACATGCGGCGATGTGGTTCATGCCAACAACAAATGTGCACAACTTGATTCGTGCTGATATCTAGACTGAGCCATGTATTCTGCTGCTGTAGCACGACCCTATTTTGTTGGATATTATGTACTGTTGTTAGTTTGAAGCACTCATCTGGTTTGAAGGATAGTAGATACCTTCCTGGGATCAAGTGCATCCTAACTCACCCGCGTAGGATGTACT
>NC_041385.1:636167599-636173459 GCF_002162155.2 Triticum dicoccoides
ATATATATATATATATATATATATATATATATATATATATATATATATATATATATATATATATATATATATATCAGTTAGGCTTCAAGTGCGTACTTGTTAGTTAAACCTATGTATAAATTGTGACACTAAATACGACTAGTAAGTAGTACAGTAGCAGTACTAGTATACGTCGGTCAAATTATTCATCATGTCTACACATTGAATTGACGTGACAACACGCTGCGCGTGAGGTGACACAAGAATCCCGGCGGCGTGTTCGGGTATTCTGGACTTCAGATTTGGAGTACCACTTATCTGTCGAAATCTTTCATCATTCACTTAAAACAGTCGATTGATCATACATTGAGTACCATATAACTGGAATTGCCGATGTAAGTCGAAGAAGGATTGGCCGGTGCTGCCGGCTGGCGTCAAGTTCGATCCCACAGATAAGGAGCTGATCGAGCACCTTGAGGCCAAAGTGAGTGCTGACAGCGCGAGATTCAGTCTCTCATCGATTTGTTCATACCAACCATCGACAGCGAGCATGGCATATGCTACACCCAACCTGAGAAACTTCCAAGTAAGACACCGATCGGCCGTCTACTTGCACAAACATATTCCTTTGTTTGTAGCTCTATTTTTCTTTTTAGACGCAAACCTGGTGAAGCAATTACAATTTGACAGTTAATAAAAAGTGAAACAAGTGACTGCAACATGCCAAATATGTTATGAAAATGCTAACTATGTACACTAAAACATGTATTCCACAATACTGCAGGTATCACACTAAGTGGCCTAAGGAAGCATTTCTTCCAGTGCAATGCCAGGGCGTTCAAAAGGGGCACATGGACGCGTCGCAAGATATAGTCGGAGTGCGGCATGCACGCGATGTGGAACAAGACCGACAATACCTTGCCAGTGATGGTCAACGGCCGGCAGACGGGCAGCAAAAAAGGTTCTGGTGCTGCACACCAACAAGAACTTCGATCAGTAGAGAACCAACTGGGTGATGCACCAGTACCACTCGGGGACCTGGAGCAAGAGAAGGAGCGGGAGATGGTCCTCTGCAAGATTTTCTACCAAACAAACACTAGGGCCAGGAGTAAAAAGATTATAAGTTAGTTTGGTATTGGTAGTTGTACTACCTTGTCGTACGCAAGTTGGTATTATTGTTAACGATCTTTTGGTATGAACTTACATTTGCTTCCAACCATCATGCCGAGGGTCGACGTGGATATAAGGCCGAATCATTTGTTTCGAAACAAATTTTCAGGCACCTGATTTTTATTTGATGGGTAGCATAAGCACCTGCCGTTCGAATTCCCAGTTCTCCAATTTTCTCGAAACAAGTGCATGCACTTATTATCATGATAAAAAAATATCCGTGTTGCATCCCAGTTATCAGTCTGTACTTGCAGAATTCTCTCGTTTATTGAGCACGTATATTGTTTTTTCAGGTCGAGCAAGTTTCAACTGGGCTGTAAACTGCCCAGGGTTGGTTTTGTTTTTAACAAGCCGAGCCCATGACGACAACGGGGCACAAAGATCCAGCAGGTATCTACTAGCCTCTGTCCCACCAGCGTTAGTTATATTTTGTCTTACAACATCCGCGGGCAGTTTTTTTTACTGAATCAAACACACAGCCCAGTTCTATTTTCCTCTTCAAACGCATGTCCTACATCCGTTTTATAATCTCTACCTATAGTTTTACTAGTTCATATACACGTATCATTATATTGAAAACACATAAAATTCCCTTTTCATATTTACATCCTTATTTTTGTTGTTTTTTCCCACCCAGCGCTGATTTTTTTACCACTGGTTTTCCCTTAAACCAACTCAATTGTCCCACGTCTTATTTGCTTACAAAAACAAAATGATTTTTTGGCAAATCAATAAGTCCTTAAAAATGTTTATCATTTCGGGATTACAACAGTTCGGACTCCACCGAAATATGCAAAATAAGGTTGAACTTTTTGACCGTGGTCCTGGGCAGAAAATGGGTTGTAATAAATTACTTAAGAATTAGCAAATGGGCTGAAAATTATAAAAAATAGCAAATGGGCTTTATGTTGTGTGCCACAGATTTGTGGGCCTACTAAGTTCATGCGTACACAAGGTTTCTCAAAAAAGAAACTTAGTCAACAATCGACTCTACCAGCGTCAGACCGTTAGATGTCAATCTAACGGCAATCGTGCTTCTTCAGTCTCTGATCTTCCTGCCCCAGCCGCCCAAACCAGCACCGTCGGAACCGCCTGCTCCCGCCTCCCATGGCCGACAGTGCTGCCGGGCAGGGCTCACGGCCTCATCATACTCACATCCCTGGCATGTCTATCCCTCTACTCACCCACACCTCCTGTTATTTTCCGGCGACGGCAGCCGAACCAGTAAACCCTCATACTCTCCACCGCGTGGGCAGCCACCGCCGTGTCTTCCCTGGCTTCGTGTCGTTCCCTTCGTAGGCCTCAGCGTTGTCCACCGCCCTGGTGCTCTCGGCGCGGCGTGGTCAACGATGTCCATCCAATGACCATAGTGCTTCTTCAACCTCTGGTCTTCTTGCCCCAGCCGCCCAAAGCAGCGCCGGTCGTGTCGCATGCTCCTGCCTCCCATGGTCGGCTGTCTGCCGCGGAGGCCTCCCTCCACTCACCCACTGCTGGCTAGGCCATCCCTCCACTCACCCACTCCCCCTGTTATTCTGCAGCGACGGCAGCCTCACACCACAGTCGGACCAGTGAACCCTCATACTCCTCTCCGCATGGGCATCCACTGCCGCGTCTTCCCCGGCTCCGTGTCGTCCCCTTCCTAGGCCTCGCCGTCGTCCACCGCCGTGGTGCTCTCGGCACGGCGTGGTCAATGTGGTCAACAACCGACTTCCATCGGAAGAGTACTGTACGTGGAGAGGCTGACAGCTGGGTCCATGGCCATAGCCCAGTTTTTTTGTGACTTGCCAAGTAAGTCGCTTTGTCAGGCCTGTTGGGCTGCAAATCTTTCAAGATGAGGAGAGCTTTCATTCGGCTGGCCGAGAAAATGGTCCATCAGTAATGAGAAATGGGATGTACATTTTTAAAACACATCAAACCGGCAATTAGTTTCAAATATCTTTTTTTTCATTTTGAGATTTTAAATTACATTAATTTTTATGCGTGGAGAATTGATTGGATTTTATATTGATATACATTTATTTTTAAAATCAGTTTGAATGTGAGTCGAAATTTCGGGATTAAAAACAGTTCGGACCGCACCGAAATATGCAAAATTTCGTATAATTTTTTAATCGTGGCCACAATATGGTAATGCTAACAAAAAGAATATGGGCTCCAAAAAAACCTTAAGAATTAGCAAATGGGTTGTGAATTATTAGAAATAATGGCAGATGGGATGTATGCTGTTTTCCATAGATTTGGGGCTTTCCTAAAAAAAAGGTTGACACACAAGCAGTGACTGTTGGATGTCCATCCAATGGCCGTCGTGCTTCTTCAATCTCTGCTCTTCCTGCTCTAGCCGATCAAACAAGCGCCGGCGGGACTGCCTGCTCCCTCCTCCCCGCGGCCGGCTGTGCTGCCGCACAGGCCTCACCGCCCGACCGTACTCCCATCGCTGGCCTAGCCATCGCTCTACTCATCCACACCTGTTGTTATTCTCTGGCGACGGCAGACGAACCAGTAAACCATCGTACAGTCGTACTCCCCTTCGCGTGGGAAACAACTGCCGAGTCTTCCCTGCCTTCGTGTCCTTCCCTTCCTAGGCCTCGCCGTCGTCCATCGCCCTGGTGCTCTCGGCGCGGCCTGGTCAACGTGGTCAACGACCGACATGCATCCGAAGTGGACTGTACGTGGAGAGGCCGATAGCTGGTTCCACGGACGCACGCAAGGAAATGCCTCCTTATTACGTACAAAATAATGATTACTCCACCTGACATCAGGGACCCACCGAAAGGGCCTCTGTATTTCACGAAAAAATGTTACCGTCGCTGACAGCTCGGACCCACCAACTATATCTTCGAACGCAAGGAAGTGCCTCCTTATTACGCACAAAAAATGAATACTCCCCCTATTAGCTGGGACCCAGTATAGTCGCAAGCTGACTTGTGGGCCTACTAAGTTGACGGGGATGGAGGGCTTTGTCAACTTAGTCAATATGCATGATTCTAGCTCCAGTGACCATACGATGTCCATCCAACGGCCGTAGTGCTTCTTCAACCTCTGGTCTTCTTGCTCCAGCCGCCCAAACTAGCGCCGGTCGTGCCTCATGCTCCTGCCTCCCGTGGCCGTCTGCGATGCGGTGGAGGCCTCACCGCCCCCTACTACTCCCACCGCTAGCCAGGCCATCCCTCTACTCAACCACACCCCCTGTTAACTGTTATTCTACGGCGACGGCAGCCTCACACCGCAGCGAACCAGTGAACCCTTATACTCCTCTACGCATGGGCATCCACTGTCGTGTATTCCCCGGCTCCGCCTCGTCCCCTTCCTAGGCCTCCCCGTCGTCCACCGCCCTGGTGCTCTCGGCACGGCATGGTCAACGTGGTCAAGGAACGGCTTCCATCGGACATGGACTGTACGTGGAGAGACTCACAGCTGGGTCCACGGCGGCCGCAAGGAAGTGCCTCCTTATTACACGCAAAATAATTATTCCTCCACCTGACAACGGGGACCCACCGGACGGGGCACCGTATTTCGCGAAAAAAAGTTCCCCCCTGACTACTGGGACCCACCAACTACACCTTCGCACGCAAGGAAATGCGTCCGGGCAAAAAAACAAAACGATTCGCCCCCCTGACTTCTGGGAACCACCAGCTACATCTTCACATGCAAGGAAGTGCCTGACAGTCGGGACCCACCTGGTCGAAGCGTACGTAGTGTTGCATTCTGGTTGCAAATGTGTACGTACATACTGGTCGTTGTAGAGGCGCGCACGTGTCGTAGTAGAGGCGCACACGTAGCATGTGCAAGTACGTACAGTGGCCAGGGTGCAAGAAAGAAAATACAGCCACGTACGTACATATGGGCGGGGTCTCGAACGCCTACTCGCGCATATATACGTACAACTAGGGCTCGTGTACATGGCTAGGTCAGAACGGAGAAACAGCATCGTCGTCGTGTTCATGGGGAGCCAACCGGCTAGGTCGGAACAGAATGCGTGGTCGTGTTCATCGGGAGGGCTTGGACAGAACAGGTGATCGAAACAAGGCCTGGCGTACCACAGAACGGAGGAAACGGCCTTGTGATCGACTGGCCACATTCGAAACGGGATCCTATTCATCGGGAGGGGTCTGGAGTACCGCAAAATGGAGGAAACGGACCTCCTACGGGGAAACGGGGGTCCTGTTGATCGGGAGGGGTGTGGTGTACCGCAAAATGGAGGAAACGGACCTCCTACGGTCGAAACGGGGGTCCTGTTGATCGGGAGGGGTGTGGCGTACAGCAAAACGGACGAAATGGAGTTGTGTTGGAGCACTACAGTCGAAATGGGGGTCCTGTTCATCGGGAGGGGTGTGGCGTACCGCAAAATGGGACTCCACAGGATAGTGTTCATCTCCACCGTCGACCTTCTCCAGCCTCCACGGGCTATTGTTCATCCACCGTCGACCTCATCCAGCCTCCACCAGCGACTGTTCATCCACGGGCTCCTGTTCATCCAGCCTCCACCTCGCGCTACTCCACCGGCTACTGTTCAACCACCCCTCTCCACGGGCTCCTGTTCAACCACCCCTCCATGGGCTACTGTTGATTGACCCCTCCACCGTCTACTATTCATCCAGCCCTCCACGGGGTCGTCCTGTTCATCCAGCCCTCCACGGGGTCCTTTTCATCGAGCCCCAACCGGCTCGATCGATCGGGTTCCTGTTCATCCAGAGGCAACGCCACGGGTCCT